>NC_066584.1:514480892-514785921 GCF_024323335.1 Lathyrus oleraceus
GGATCCATGCTTGTGAATAGAGGGTTGAGTGTTCTCCAAAGAATGACTTAAACAATAAAAAGTAAAAAAACAATACTAACTTCTAATCAACTAACATTTTACTAACTTTTAATTTCAAGCCATTTACTTTTATGCACTTTAAATTCAAGTCTTTTATTATTTTCCATTATTCATACCATTTCACTTGTTTATTTTAATGTCATTTTCACTTTGCTCACTTGAGTCATATCTTGTGATTGTATTGCGATTGTATTATACTTGTTTGTGTATTTTGTTTGTATTTGTGGTCTTTTGACCTTAATGTAAATAATAACAACAAAAATTCTAAAAAAGATTTTTGTGGACTGTTGGATTTGATCTGAGACTTGGACTTAGGACTAGGCAACATTCCCTATGCAAAAGGACTTGGCAAGTGCCAACATTTCTGAAACCAAGTGCTTGTGAAGTAAACTTTCATCTGATGCAAGTATTGAGATCCATTTTGAGTTCATCTGCTACATGGTCTTGATGTAAATGTTATTTTGAACCTGTGTTTAGTGCCTTATTTTGAGCCATTCAAGGAGTATGTCATCTGATACATGGGAGCTTATGAAGAAGACTGTGAAATTGCTAGCTTGGATGTGGCTATATTTATTTGATTCCTTACTCTTCATCTTGCTATTTGTGTATTGATATTGCTTGATCCTAAAGTCCAGGGAAAATTGGGTTTCTATATGACATTCTTGTCTATTGGATCGCATCCGATTGGTCAGATCTTTTCAACTCTTAACTTTTAAGTTTTTTGCTTAGGATTAGTCTATTCATCTCCTCCCACTTCTTTAATTTCAAAACTCTCCCTCCTTTTAAAATCTTCTTTTCTTGTGATTTCTAAACTTAGACTTTATTGCAAATTAGAAACTTTGGCCTTATGCCATTGCATTTTCAAACTCTTTTTCTTAGTCAAATTTGTAAATGAATCTAATCATATTGACTTAAAATTTCAAAAGACAAAAAAGAACTAACACTCATTCAAACTCTTTTAGGCCTTTTGTGCCTCTTTTAAACTTAAAATTTTGTTAAAAAGCAAGCAACTCACTTTGAAATTGATACCACGAACTACGAGGTTTTGATCCCTCATTTTATGTTGGTACGTAGGCACAAGTCCGAAGGTCTTGTCAAACACAAAAATATAATTAATGAATTATTTTCTCATCCCGCACTCTATTTATTGCAAACATCATTTTTATACCAAAACACATACACACATAAAAAGGGCTCCCTAGGAGTACCTAGGACACTTTGGGTGCTAACACCTTCCCTTTGTGTAACCAACCCCCTTACCTGTAGTCTCTGGCATTTTATTAGTTTTGATTTGAAAAATTCTTATCTTTGGGTTTTGTTAGTAATTTTCCCTTTTCCCTTGAAAACAATAAAAGCGCGGTGGCGACTCTGGTTTTATTGACGTTAAGTTTATTCATAGCTTAATGGTCATGAATTTACCGCTACAGAAATTAAGTGGCGACTCTGCTGGGGAGTAGTCCTTTGTGGGTTTAGCCTACTTTTTATGTGTATATAATTATATATTTGATGTTTGTATATCTGTTCGTATGATATAATCTGCTTGTTATACTTGGTGATCTCTGAGTGGTGAGATAAGTTTTAACCCGAACTTGAGTGAAATTAAGATAGGAGGATGGTATAGTCATGTTCGACTTGTGTGGAGTAGTCCTTAACAAGTTGGCTTGAGACCCATCTACTCAGTGGAGACCTTTTTGGAGTTATTGATGTCACACAATTTATTTGTGGTTAGGCATTACTTTCTCTGATTTGGGGTCCGAGAAGCTGATGACCATAGAATATTTAACCCAACTTGGCCTATTTAGGACGTAGTGCGGAGACTGTCCAAGTGTAGACTTGACAACAGTTATTACGCGATACTACACTCAGACGAGTTTCTCTTGAGAATATTATGGGTTGATGAGTCAGTCATCCTAACCTATAATATTCGATAGATGGAATTAAGACTCCGGGAACCTTTTAGAACATGATCTACATGTTTTATCCTTAGTACACTCCTTTGGGATGGTTCTTAACCAGATTCCATGCTCGTGACTCACAATAAACCCTTGATTCCTGGTTCATCCAATCAAGTCTTGTCAATATCAATGGAACTTGGGTGTTGATAAGGTGAAAACCATAATCCACCAAAATGGATGATTGATCTTGATAATGACTTGATTCATCCCTTGACCTTTGTTTGTTTGCCTTGTGTGTGATCCCTTATTTGTGATTGCTGCATTCATGCGCATCATGACATTCATCACATGAAAAATAACTTCAAGGAACTGAGGTTTTATTTGCAAATATTTTCAGACCATGAATTGTGGACGAAGGAACATTGAGAAGTACAGTTTCAGATGTCCCGACTTGAAAGAGTTAAGGAAGCTATCATCTTTTGTATTAGATCCCTTAGAATACAAACAACGTCATGGGAAGCTTTTATCTGTATTGTCTGCTGATGTAGTGGAAGGATTCTTAAGTGTGTTGGTTGAGTTCTATGATCCTCTCTACCGTTGCTTCACTTTTCCCGATTATAAACTTATGCCTACGTTGGAGGAGTATGCCCATATCTTGGGAATACCTATTTCTAACAAAGTGCCTTTTAGTGGATTGGAGGAGATTCCCATATCTCATATTATAGATGAAGCCTTTCATCTGAAGAAGTCTGAGATTGAGGCTCATTGGGTGAATAAAGGAGGAATATTTGGGTTGACTTCCTCATTAAGGAAGCTACTGCCTTTGCTCAAGCCGGTAGTGTGGATGCTTTTGAAGCCATCTTTGTGTTGCTCATCTATGGTTTGGATTTGTTCCCTAACATTTACGATTTTGTGGATGTTAATGATCACTCTATTCGCAAGTGCACGAATCGCGTCAGAGTAATATAAAAGAATATTGATCCCACAGAGACCAAATCGTCAATCTATCGATTACTATTGTTACGATGTTTATCTAAGGCGTTACAAAAGAGATATTGATGTTGCAAAATAACAGTAAATAAAGGAAATAATAAATACAGTGCAGATAAAGACATGTTTGAATGTATTTCACGTCAGTTAAATGATGTCTCGATTGTCTAGATAGAACTACTTATGGGGCAATATTTTCTACTCTTGAAAAGAATCCATTTAACAGGAACTGTCGCTTTCGCGTATTCAGAACCGAGTTTACCCTTAAATTAAAGCCTTTTATTGTCACTCATAAAAGGTGCGCAGAACGCTAAAGTAGTAAACTTATTTTTAAGAAATAAGACTCGTAAACTTAGTTGAAAAGTGATTTTGATTTGGAAAGTTTACCCAAGGAGTTTCCTGATTTTAAATCTATCAACCCGTCCGAAAACAGTTTCAAAAATCGTTTTTCCATAAAGTGATAAAAATTCCTAGTTAACTAAGCCAGGGTGCTTTCGCACTTCTTGAGTAGTTAAAACTAACCAAGTTTGTTTCAGAAAACTCGAATTAAAAATCAAAACAGCCTTTAAAGCATTTCTACAGATTCAATATATGAAACATCTCTTTAACCGCGATCCTTACATTCTAACCTTTGAAATATTTAGCCAGACATGGTAATACAAACAAACACAACGATATTAATCATGATGAAAAGTTATTTTAGAATGTAAGGCGTAAAGAACAAGTAAAACGTGTAAAATAATTAAAACGAGCAATAAAGATAATGGCGAGAAATTTAAATAAAGTAAAGACAATGACAAAAATTAAATAAAGTAAAGAATGGCAAGAAATTAAATAATGTAAAGCATGACAAGTAAAATAAATAAAAGCGATTAAATTAGAACCTGCTCCAAACGGAGGCTTTAAATCTGGTACAAGGATAATAAACCTTTGACTTTGAAGATAAAGACGACAATAAAATCAAAGTGCTCCAACTCAATTACACTACGGTACGATAACCCCTCGATGTGACAAATTATCGCTTTTACAAATGATAATATAGTCTTAGTGTTGTAAACTAAGTTGGATGATTTGGAAATGAACTAGAACGACCTATTTATAGAGGAATTCAGCAGCTTGCAAAGACCATGATGCCCTTCAACTTCTCCTTTGTGGGAACGTGAAATGTAAAGGTGGCGCCCGCCACCCCTTCATGGTGCTCGCCATGTGTGTGAATGGAAAAGTTCATGGGATTGTGGCGGTTACCTCCTAGTCGAGGGCTGATGTGTCATGGCTTCTCCTATAGCGGCCGCCATGCATAACGCCATGTGTACAATATTTGCCGAAAAACCCTAATTTTTGGTCTTTTTGCTTCGTTTTTTCTAAAAGGGTACCGAAATAGCTAAATATCTAAAAACAACATAAAAGAGAGCATAACACAAGCAAAATGGTAATAAAGACCTAATAAACATGTGAAATCCGAGTCAAAAACGCGGTGTGATTCAGTGTGATCAGTTAACTCCATTAGAATCTTCTTGATTGGGAATCCTGTACCTACTTTGTTGGATGGTATGTATTTCTCTTTGCATCTAAGGAATTCTAAAGGTGGTGAAACGATTGTGTGATGTGTTCCTCTTCTGTACAAGTGGTTTATTTCGCACTTGCCTCAGACGCCTGCTTTTGTGGAGAATAAACAATGTCTACGGTGGTCTTAGAGACTTATGTCTCTCACTAATGATGATATAGTTTGATACGATTCTTCATTGAGTAGTTTGGAGATTATTGATTGTTGTGGTTAATTCTATAATGTGCCTCTCATTGGTACACACAGAGGAATTAACTACAACCCTGCTTTGTCTCGTCGTCAACTTGGGTTCCCCTTGAGAGACAAACCTAATAACACTCAGTTAGAAGGTCTTTTCTATCAAGAGGGTAAAGATCCCCAAAATTTGAAGCAGAAGATGATACACGCTTGGCATAATATGCATAGGAAAGGTAGATCCAAGCTTGGCCCGTGCAACTATGTAGCTTTGGAAGCTTACACTCTTTGGGTGAAGAATAGAGCTTTGGAGTTGAAGATGTCGTGGTTGAGCCATTAACTCTCCCTAACCAAGAACCAAGATGTAGAGGAGTTGGAAGACGCACTCGCCAAGATGAAGCAAGAGTAAGATATGTGGGAAGAACGGTTCCATGCTTTGAGTAGAAAGCATGAGGAGTTGCAGCTTGAGTCTAAGGACAAAGATGTGCTTATTGAACTTCTTGAAGACCGAGCAGTGAAGAGGTAAAGAGATCCAGAGGGTCCATCTTCCTCTAGTATTCCTCAGCCTTCCGGTTCTTGGAAGAAGATTGTTGGTCAGCTTGTCCTCGAGAAGGCTCAGATAAAGACTTCTTTTGAGTCTGAGATTCGACACATCCGAAGGAAGTACGCACCTACGGCCCGATCATCTAACACTGTTGTTAGGGGATCCTTAGGATGACTATTTTCCTTTCCTCTTGTATTTGTATTTTGGTTTTTGAAAATGTACTCAGTGTAATCCTTCCAAATTATATAAATAAAAGAGATTTTTATGGTCAATCAAATTGTTGCAATTGTTATTATTATATATTTGCAAATAAAATAGTATGTTCCTTGAGAATAAAAACAATCAGAGCATTACATTTCATGCATCATTTGCATAACAGTTTTTTCTTCCGCGGGATGTCTTGTTGGTTATTCTTCTGTGCTTCAGCCAAGCTGACTCATCGATACAATACTCGCGCCAAGCATCCAAGAATCATGGAACATTTGGAACAAGAGAACCGATAATTGAAGGACGAGATTGCTCGCTTGACTTCCATGATGGAGTCAGTTCTAGCTGCTCAGAGTCAATCTTCTCCAACGCCTGCAACTCTTCATCCTCAGAGGACTGTCATTTCAGAGGTTGCTACCTTAACTGTGCCTTCCACTCGGTTTGCTCCAGTTATGCCTTTCGAATTCCCGTGGGGAATGGCACCGAACTTTATGCCTGAAGGTTTTGCGCCTACTTTTTCTTCCATGCTGGCATCTAGCCAGGTCATGTCTGCTCCGTCTCCAGTTGTTCACGCGTTGCCTCTATCGAGGACACCATTGTAAGAACAAAAATTGTTCTACAACAGATTCCTTGATTTTGATGATAACAAAGGATGAAACCAAAAATGGCACCCTAACAAAAAGTTTCTAAGTGTGCAGGATTCTAAAGAAAGAAGGAAGAAATCCGATGATGTCATCAGATACAGAACCAGATCAGATACAAATTATCAAATGATCAGAAGCATCTGAAGTGGAAACACGTTCAAGAAAGTCTAACTCTGAGCAAAACAGCAAAGTATCAGAAGCATCTGAACAAGAAGTAAGCTCTAGATGTTCTGACTCTGAACAACGCTATCTCTAAACTCCAGAACTTATCAGCGCTATCTGAAGAATCCATCAGAATCCAAAAGAGATCAACAATGTCTTTTCCAGGTTTACTTCGGATTGAATTGTTTGTTCAGAAAAGAGATCATGGAATTGCTAATCATGAAAGAATAACGTTAAAGTCAAGTAAAGATTTGCAAATGGATTTCCTAAAACAGAAAGAGACGTTAATCTCCAATTTCAATAAAGAAGATACTATATGTGGTAAGTAGTCATTTCAAGGAGAGAAAGTTATCCTGAAGAAGCTATTTAAGTGATGGCGTAAATTCATTTTATTACTCATCAGTTTCAACTACTACCTCACTGATCTATATAAAGGACTGCAAATCAACATTCAATATACAACACATACAAGGAAAAATTATACTGAAACATCAACGCTCAAGAAAACACTCTTGCTCTCTAAATCTTCACGAAGCTTTTGCTTATAACGTGAATCACTTTGTTCTTACTATTGTAATATTTGCTTTCTTAGAAGCACTCTAGATTACATAAATATTTTATCTATTGTTTGTTTATTTCCTCAAGTGACTCTGTGTAGTTTGTATACTTGAGAGGACTAAGAGATCTTTCTCTTAGACGTTGTTTGTAATCTTTCAAGATTAGTGGATTAAGTCCTTGTTGAAGGCGAAATCACCTTGGCCGGGTGGACTGGAGTAGCTTTGTGTTATAAGCGAACCAGTATAAAATCATTGTGTGGTTTTCATTTTTGAAAGCGCTTATTTTCCAAACAATTCAACCCCCCCCCCTTTCTTGTTTTTCTCACCTTCAATTGGTATCAGAGCTCCGGCTCTGTTATTGATTTTCTAATCAAACACTTAACAGTGTAGAGAGATCCAGTACGAGAAAAACTATGGCCCACTCAAATGAAAAAGATATTTACAATGCTAAGCCTCCTGTTTTTGATGGAGAGAAGTTTGACTACTGGAAAGATAGAATTGAAAGTTTCTTTCTGGGTTATGATGCTGAACTCTGGGACATTGTCACAGATGGATACAAACCTCCTGTCACAGAGGATGGAGCTGAAGTTCCCAGAAGTAAGATGTCAGATGATCAGAAACGAGTTTTCAAGAATCATCACAAGGCCAAAACCATACTCCTAAATGCTATATCTTACAACGAGTATGAAAAGATCACCAACAGAGAAACAGCCAAAGACATACTTGACTCTCTGAGGATGACTCATGAAGGAAACTCTCAAGTCAAAGAGACAAAGGCTCTGGCGCTTATCCAGAAATATGAAGCTTTCAAAATGGAGGATGATGAAGCCATAGAGGCAATGTTCTCTAGATTCCAAACTCTGATTGCAGGTCTCAAGGTTCTAGACAAAGGATACACAACTGCAGACCATGTCAAAAAGATAGTCAGAAGTCTGCCAAAGAAATGGAGACCTATGGTTACTGCTCTGAAGCTGTCAAAGGATCTGAACAATATTAGCCTTGAAGAACTTGTCAGTTCTCTCAGAAGCCATGAGATAGAACTAGAGGAAGATGAGCCTCAGAAAAGGAACAAGTCTGTAGCATTAAAGTCCGGACCTGAAAGACGCAAACTTGACAGAACCAAAGCTCTCCAGGCAGAAACTGAAGATACTGATGACTCTGAACTAGAAGATTCTGATGATGAAGAAGAATTATCCCTCCTAACCAGAAGAGTTAAACAACTCTGGAAAAAGAGGAACAACAACTTCAGAAGACTAAGACCCAGAGGGGATCGATCAGAATCAACCTCAAAAGGTAAAACTAACAAAGATATTACTTGTTATGAATGTAAAGAAACAGGTCACTACAGGAATGAATGCCCCAAGCTAAAGAAAGACAATCCTAGAAAAGAAAGTTTCAAGAAAAATACCTTCAGGACAAAGAAAGGATTAATGGCTACCTGGGATGATAGTGAATCTGGGTCATCAGAATCTGACTCTGATGAAAAGGCCAACGTGGCACTTATGGCTACCTCATCCAGGAGCAGCTCAGATGAAGAATCTGAAGAGGTATTCTCTGAACTCTCTCGATCTGATCTAGAATCTTGTTTGTCAGAAACTCTTAGCTCATATCAGAAATTAAAACAAAAGTTTAAAAACATTAAAGGTTGTCTTAAAGTAAAATTTGAAGAATGTAGTGAACTTGAGATGACAATTCTAGCACGAGAAGATACGATTAGATCTTTAACTTTAGAAAGAGATGGAGCAAAGAGAAAAAGCTTAGAATTAGAAGAAGCGTTGTCTCAAGCACCACAAACTTCAAATAAAATAATTTATAAATACGAAGAAGCCTTTCAAGAATTTCTGAAAAATGGGATAGATAGGAGTATTATGGCATCCATGATTTATGGAGTAAGTCAGAACAATAAAAAGGGAATTGGGTATGATCCTAAGGAAGATAAAACTTCTACCAGTGACCAACTTAAATCTCCCTTTTCATATCATTACACACACACACAAGAACAAAAATTTAAAAATGCTAGAAAACCCAAAGTTATAAGAAACTCTGGGATAACTAATCTGAAAGGACCCAAGAGATTCTGGGTACCAAAAGATAAGATTGTGTATGTTGCAGATATCCTATGCAGCAAAGTTCAGACACCAGTCATGGTACCTGGACTCTGGATGCTCGCGACACATGACGGGAAGAAAGTCTATGTTCCAAAGTCTGGAACTTAAAGACGCTGGATTTGTAGGCTTCGGAGGAGATCAGAAAGGAAGGATCAGAGGCTCCGGAACTATTGGTAATGGTACTCTTCCCTCTATATCTGATGTTCTTTATGTAGAAGGATTAATGCATAACTTGTTATCCATAAGTCAATTAAGTGATAACGGTTATGACGTAATCTTTAATCAAAAAACATGTAAAGCCATTAATCAGAACAATGGCTCTGTCCTTTTCACAGGCAAGAGGAAAACAACATTTATAAAATTAATCTTTCTGATTTAAAAGAACAAAATGTTAAATGTCTGATGTCTGTTCACAAAGAGCAATGGATATGGCATAGACGCTTGGGCCACATTAGCATGAGGAAACTTTCTCAGCTAAATAAACTCGAGTTAGTCAGAGGCCTACCTAAACTGAAGTTTTCTTCAGATGCTCTGTGTGAAGCATGTCAGAAAGGAAAATTTTCAAAAACATCCTTTAAAAAGAAAAATGTTGTGTCTACCTCTAAGCCTCTGGAACTTCTCCACATTGACTTATTTGGTCCTGTGAAAACAGCATCAGTCAATGGAAAGAAGTATGGACTAGTCATTGTTGATGATTACAGTCGCTGGACATGGGTGAAATTCCTAAAGCACAAGAGTGAGTCTCACTCTGTATTCACTAGTTTCTGCTCCAAAGTGCAAAAAGAATTTGATGCTAAAACCGTTAGAGTCAGAAGTGATCATGGTGGAGAATTTGAAAACAAAGATTTTGAAGAATTATTTGACTCTAATGGAATATCCCATGATTTCTCCTGCCCTAGAACTCCACAACAAAATGGAGTTGTAGAGAGGAAGAATAGGACACTCCAAGAGATGGCCAGAACCATGATCAATGAAACTAATGTGGCAAAGCATTTTTGGGCAGAAGCTGTAAATACAGCGTGTTACATTCAGAATAGAATCTCTATAAGACCTATTCTGGAAAAGACTCCCTATGAACTGTGTAAAGGAAGAAAACCAAACATTTCATATTTTCATCCTTTTGGATGCTCTTGCTTTATCTTAAACACTAAAGAACATCTGAACAAGTTTGATTCCAAAGCACAGAAAGGTATTATGTTAGGATACTCAGAACGCTCTAAAGGCTACAGAGTATACAACACAGAAACCAAAATTGTGGAAGAATCAATTCATGTCAGATTTGATGATAAGCTTGACCCTGAAAAGTTAAAGCTAGTTGAAAATTTTGCAGATTTAGAAATCACTCTTGCAGGTTCTGATAAAGCTCCAGAAGCAACTGTCACTCAGAACTCTGAAGAAATTAAAACCCCAGAAATCCCAAAGAAAGTTAAAAGTCGTATCAACGTATCTGAAGATTTGATTCTGGGAAACAAGGACGAACCTGTCAGAACCAGATCTACCTTCAGAACCTCTGAAGATACTCCTCTGGAACTAGTGTCTCTGATTGAACCTATGTCCTATGATGAAGCACTTCAAGATAACGACTGGGTTTCAGCCATGCAAGAAGAATTAGATCAATTCACAAAGAATGATGTATGGGATCTTGTTCAAAAGCCCAGAGGCACTCACGTTATTGGAACCAGATGGGTATTCAGAAACAAGCTGAATGAGAAAGGAGAAGTCGTCAGAAACAAAGCTCGACTGGTAGCTCAAGGTTATAGTCAACAAGAAGGTATTGATTATAATGAAACTTTTGCTCCAGTCGCAAGGTTATAATCTATTCGTCTTCTTGTATCTTTTGCTATTAACCATTCTATTAAATTATATCAAATGGATGTCAAGAGTGCATTCCTTAATGGTTATATATCAGAAGAAGTGTATGTCAACCAACCTCCAGGTTTTGAAAATCCAAACTTTCCAGAACATGTTTTTAAACTTAAAAAATCTTTATATGGACTTAAACAAGCTCCCAGAGCTTGGTATGAACGTTTAAGCAATTTTCTTCTGGAACACAATTTTATCAGAGGGAAAGTTGACTCCACACTTTTCTGTAAGAACCTTAACAATGATCTCATGATATGCCAGATATACGTTGATGACATTATTTTTGGTTCAGTTAACGCCTCTGTTTGTCAAGAATTCTCTAAGTTAATGCAGGCAGAATTTGAAATGAGCTTAATGCAAGAACTAAAGTTCTTTCTGGGAATTCAAATTAACCAAACTTCAGAAGTTACATATGTTCATCAAAGCAAATATATTAAAGATGTTCTGAAGAAATTTGACATGGCTGACTGCAACTCTGCAAAAACTCCAATGCATCCAGCATGCATTCTTGAAAAAGAAGAAGTAAGCGCAAAGGTTTGTCAGAAGCTCTATCGAGGTATGATAGGCTCTCTTCTCTATCTGACTGCTACTCGTCCTGATATTCTCTTTAGTGTCTGTCTCTGTGCCAGATTCTAATCAGATCCTAGAGAATCTCATTTAACAGCAGTTAAGAGAATTCTTAAGTATCTGAAAGGAACTCCTAACCTGGGCCTGATGTATAAGAAAACATCAGAGTATAGACTTTCTGGTTACTGTGATGCAGATTATGCAGGAGATAGACTAGAACGAAAAAGCACATCTGGAAATTGCCAGCTTCTGGGAAACAATCTAATCTCTTGGGCTAGCAAAAGACAGTCAACTATCGCTCTATCAACTGCAGAAGCAGAATATATCTCAGCATCACTGTGCACAACTCAGATGCTCTGGATGAAGCATCAGTTAGAAGATCTGCAAATTTTTGAGAGTAACATCCCTATCTTCTGTGATAATACTGCTGCCATTTGTCTAAGTAAGAATCCCATTCTACATTCCAGAGCTAAACACATTGAAATAAAACATCATTTTATCAGAGACTATGTTCAGAAAGGGATAGTAACATTGAAGTTCATTGATACAGATCATCAATGGGCAGATATCTTTACTAAGCCTCTAGCTGAAGATAGATTTCTTTTTATCTTAAAAAATCTGAACATTCAAAATTGTCCAGAATGAAGTGTGGCTCTGAAAATGTAAAATGAGACTCTGACATTAACAAATGTGTTTCTGCCTCTGACTCTGATACTTCTACAAGTTAAGAAGATATCTGAGTTAGAAATCTCCAGGAACCAATCTTTTGGTATTCCTGAAGATCAGATACATCAACACGTGGAGCACTTAGCGTCTAACTTTAGAACTTCTGGACAGCTGTCCAGAAGAAAATCAAAGGTCAGACGTTTGAAGATCTCCTCGAGCAGTGTGCATACTGTTGGGATTAGACATTCATTAATTAGATTTAATCATTTCTCCCCCAAGCGTGCTTACTTGAGCTATGTGCTAACGCAATTTTGTGTGTCGTTTTGCATGTGTTTTAACTTAGGGTATTTAAACACTTTTCTCACTTTTCACACACTTATCACTCTCACTCACTCTAAAACCCTAAACCTCTCTGAAGCATTCTCTGAAAAACTCCTCATCTTCATCAATCTTCATCTTCTTATTCACCATGGACGCTCAACAACAAGAAGTTTTTAACTTCTCTCAACAAATGGAATCAAGCTCAACTGCTCAAACTTCAAGCATTCCAACTCCAACTGTTACAGGAGTCTCCATCACCCCAGTTTACAAAGAACCCTATATCCTTGATCGTTTACCTCATATCAACCTATCAACTCCCTTTGAGGGATTGGATGTGTTATGTGAAACACTGGTGGACTTTGACAACTTGAGAAGAAATGGAGTTGATCTTACTGAAGAACTTCGTCAACAAGGTTGGGGAAACTACTTCCAAAGGCTCTATGGCCCTGTTTACCCACTTCTCATCAAGGAGTTCTGGAGATTTGTAGATGCTGATGACCATTTCATCGTCTCCTATGTTTTGGGGGTAAAGATAGTAATTACTGAAGAGTCAATTGCTTCCTTGTTGAACATGGAGAAAGATGGAGGAAAAAGGATTTACAACATCAACCCAAGATCAAGGCGCGTTGTTGAAGTAATCAATCCAACAATCTTCAAACCCAACACTGAAGGAAATCCTACAAAGAACAAAGAGCTGCATCAGAACCTCAGAGTGTGGCTCAAGATCATTCTGGGAACTATTCACCACCGCCCAGCATCTAACTCCTCTGATTACATCAATGCAGATCAGAAGTGCATTCTGTACTGCATTCACAAGGGTGTGAAGATCTGCCTCCCTGCACTTCTTTTCAGATACCTCAGAGACTCTGTCAGGGAGACCAGAAACAACATGAAGCCCAGATCCTACATCCCTCTGGGAAGATTGTTATCTGATGTCTTCATCGAGAATGGGCTGGTAGATCATCTGGAGAAGGCCAAGCTGATGCAAGATCTGGCAATAGACACTGGGAAGCCTCTGAACGCCAGAAATCTCAAGAGTATGGGAATAATTAAGAAGATTCAAGTCAGACCCACGCTGGACACATCCTGGGATTCCTTGAAAGATCAGAGGAAGCTGCCTCATGGTCTTGCTAGGTTCTACAAGAATGAACCCAGAGATGCGGTTGCTATCTATCTTAATCGTCTGCTGGATGAAGGTGTTGACATATCTGATTTCAGCCTCGACGATTGTCTAGATTTAGAAGAAGACTTCGTTAGATACAAGAGAGGTCTCTCTGAGAAGAAGATAACATCACAGGCGAAGAAGGCAAGACTTGGAGAATCTTCTGGAAGCAGATCTCCAGCTCCTCTGCAAATTTCTACTGGTACGTCTGTTCCTCCTATTTCCTCTGAACCTCTGATGGTTTCCTCTATTCCTCTCCCAACACCACCCATTTATACAACCTCTGAAATCCCACCTTCAACCACCAGAACCTCACAACCTTCACCAATTTTAAATATCACCCGTACATTCATACCTCCTTCTGAACCTGAACAAATGAACCAAAGCACTTCCTCTTCATCATCCTCAGAACCAGAATCACCACCATACCTTGAACTCTCCTCTGACCAAGAATACTCTGACCCTAACTCCCCAACCTTAGCCCAAATTCACGCTCAAAACCTTGCTTCACAACAACAAACACAAACACAATCTGAAGCAACTTCACCTCCACCAAAACAAACAACCAACATTACTTCTGAAGACCAACCCTCTGAAACTCAACCCTCTGACCTCCACACCTCTGATATCACCCCTCCAAACATCTCTGCTGAACCTGAAGCTGAAACTGAACCTTTAGACTTAAACCCTTTTTACGCTTCACCCCAAAGATCTGAACCTCAACCTGAATCAGAAACTGAACCAGAACCTCTAACTCTAAATCTCAGTCCTCCAACATCTCCACCTCATACCTCTGAACCTGACCTTTCTATACCTACCCTTGAGGAAGCCATCATGCTGGTTGCAGGGGCTTCAGTACAAAAGGTCAAGTCTCTGACCACTAACTCTGAAGTCAGTGATGATCCTGACTCTGTAAGGACACACTGGAACAGAGTCATTGGCTGGATGACCTCTGAGGCTTTTAGACTGAAGAACATCTCTGAACAAGTCAGAAATGGCTACATCAGAGATGCTGAGGCAAGACTCCAGGAATGACTTGCACTCGAAGCTGAAGCCAGAAGGCTAGAGGAAGAGAGATTAGCAAGAGAAGCTGAAGAAGAGGCTAGAAGGCTGGAAGAAGAAAGAGCAAGGGAAGCTGAAATCCTAAGGTTAAAGGAAGCTGAAGCTAAGGCTCTGGGGGATGCAGAAGCAAAAGCTGCTGCTGAAGCTGAAGCACAGGCTGCTGCTGAAGCACAGCAGGCTCTGACTCTGGGGGAGTCCTCTTCTGTTATCCCTATGGTTCTTCAGACTCTGAAAGAACTTAAGCAAGATCAGAATGAACTCCGTGCCAGAATGGATAAGCAAGATACTGTCAACGACAACATTCAGAACATGCTGGCTATGTTGCTTCAGAGAATGCCTCCGCCTCCGAACCCTTAGGCACTTAGGATATATTTTTTTGCTTGCCTGTTGTTTTGTTTTGCTTTCTCTGAATCTGATGTTTTCTTGTTCCTTTTGCCTTTGTGCTTTTATCTGAGTACAATGTTTTTCCCTTCAATTATTTATTTTTTTGCTATGTCTTTTTGATTCTGACAAAAAGGGGGAGAAGTCATTAATAGCTCTGATGAAAATATTGTCTAAATACCTTAAGCATTCTGCAACATATTTTTCTTAAAAATAAACTTATCTAACCTGGACTTAAGAAATTGCAGAAGGTATCAAGAAACCTCTTTACTTAGAAGCTCTGGTAAGAACTTCTGAACTCCCTAGCACTATCTCAGGGGGAGCTTCTGTCTATCTGATCTAATATTATTCATGTTTCATCTGCTAATTAAGTTTGTTTTGTCATCATCAAAAAGGGGGAGATTGTAAGAACAAAAATTGTTCTACAACAGATTCCTTGATTTTGATGATAACAAAGGATGAAACCAAAAATGGCACCCTAACAAAAAGTTTCTAAGTGTGCAGGATTCTAAAGAAAGAAGGAAGAAATCTGATGATGTCATCAGATACAGAACCAGATCAGATACAAATTATCAAATGATCAGAAGCATCTGAAGTGGAAACACGTTCAAGAAAGTCTAACTCTGAGCAAAACAGCAAAGTATCAGAAGCATCTGAACAAGAAGTAAGCTATAGATGTTCTGACTCTGAACAACGCTATCTCTAAACTCCAGAACTTATCAGCGCTATCTGAAGAATCCATCAGAATCCAAAAGAGATCAACAATGTCTTTTCAAGGTTTACTTCGGATTGAATTGTTTGTTCAGAAAAGAGATCATGGAATTGCTAATCATGAAAGAATAACGTTAAAGTCAAGTAAAGATTTGCAAATGGATTTCCTAAAACAGAAAGAGACGTTAATCTCCAATTTCAATAAAGAAGATACTATATGTGGTAAGTAGTCATTTCAAGGAGAGAAAGTTATCCTGAAGAAGCTATTTAAGTGATGGCGTAAATTCATTTTATTACTCATCAGTTTCAACTACTACCTCACTGATCTATATAAAGGACTACAAATCAACATTCAATATACAACACATACAAGGAAAAATTATACTGAAACATCAACGCTCAAGAAAACACTCTTGCTCTCTAAATCTTCACGAAGCTTTTGCTTATAACGTGAATCACTTTGTTCTTACTATTGTAATATTTGCTTTCTTAGAAGCACTCTAGATTACATAAATCTTTTATCTATTGTTTGTTTATTTCCTCAAGTGACTCTGTGTAGTTTGTATACTTGAGAGGACTAAGAGATCTTTCTCTTAGACGTTGTTTGTAATCTTTCAAGATTAGCGGATTAAGTCCTTGTTGAAGGCGAAATCACCTTGGCCGGGTGGACTGGAGTAGCTTTGTGTTATAAGCGAACCAGTATAAAATCATTGTGTGGTTTTCATTTTTGAAAGCGCTTATTTTCCAAACAATTCAACCCCCCCCCCCTTTCTTGT
Source organism: Lathyrus oleraceus (assembly GCF_024323335.1). NCBI lineage: Eukaryota > Viridiplantae > Streptophyta > Magnoliopsida > Fabales > Fabaceae > Lathyrus > Lathyrus oleraceus. The sequence continues at coordinate 514,497,307 of NC_066584.1, forward strand.
TTTTCTCACCTTCAACCATCTACCATTCTGAGTCGTTTGAGGATCCAGATGTTTATGATAAGATGGATGAAATGAAAGACCAATTCCTTGAGCTGCGAAAGAAGTTGAAGACGTTGAGGGGAAAAGATTTGTTTGGTAGGAGTGATGTGGAACTTTGCTTGGTTCCCAATGTCAAGATCCCGATGAAGTTCAAAGTCCATGACTTTGAAAAGTATAAGGGGAATACTTGCCCGCTCAGCCATCTTATCCAGTATGCCAGGAAAATGTCAATGCAAATTAATAATGATCAGTTGCTAATTCATTACTTTCAAGACAGTCTGACTAGTGCCGCTCTCAGGTGGTACATGGGTTTGGATAGTGCGAGTGTCTGCACGTTCAATGATTTGGGTGAAGCTTTCGTGAAGTAGTACAAATACAATGTAGATATGGCGCCGGATAAGGACCACTTGAGGTCGATGTCTCAGAAGGACAAGGAGACATTCAAAGAGTATGCCTAGAGATGGAGAGAGCTAGCTGCTCAGATCAACCCTCCGTTGGAAGAAAATGAGATGACCAAGATTTTTCTCAAGACCCTGAGCTCGTTTTACTATGAGCAAATGATTTCTAGTGCCCCAATGACTTTACCGAAATGGTAAACATGGGGATGAGATTAGAAGAAAGTGTCAGTGAGGGACGATTGTCTAAAGATGAGGTATCATCAAGCAAGAAGTATAGTGGCAGTTTTTCCAGAAAGAAGGAAGGTGAGACCAATGCAGTATCAGTTGGGAGGCAGAGGAGGCCGCATGTTAGAAGAAATCCACAACCATGTCAACACCATCATCGGGTATCATCTGTTATTCCAATATTTTTCAATAATCAATCAATTCCAGATCAACAATCACGTCAACAATAGTCACAACAAAGAACAAACAACTACAACAACACCAACAATAATCAACAACTATAGAACTTTGAGAGGAAAAAGGTCTCTTTTGACCCTATTCCTATGACCTATGCTGAATTATACCCATTTTCGGTTCTCAAGAACCTGCTTCAACCAAGAAACCCGCCATAGATTTCAGAACCACTTCCATGGTGGTATAAGCCGGAACTCCGTGGTGCCTTTCACCAAGGAGCTCCCGATCATGATATTGAGAATTGGTACCCGCTGAAGTATGAAGTCCAGAAGCTAGTAAAGAGTGGGATGATGTCCTTTGAGGACCGTGCGCCTAATGTTAAAGCTAACCCATTGCCTGCTCATGGTAATTCCTCAATCAATATGGTAGACGGTTGTCCCGAGGAGTTCAAGATCTATGATGTCCGTTTCGTCAAAAGGTCCTTAGTGACGATGCATAAGGATATTTTTATGGTGAGTGATTGTGAGCATGACCATAATGGTTATGCAATTTGTAGTGTTAACCCCCGAGGGCGTGTAATTGTCAAGAGAGATATCCATATGTTGATGGATGAAGGTATGATCCAGATTTTGCAGTCTCGTCATTTGGGTGACGATGTGAATGTAATTGTTCCTGTGTTCAAGACCTCGGAGATGGTAGTAATTCAATTTGACAGCAGCAACACTAACAACATTAACAGATCGGTATCATTGTTGGTAATCCAGTTAGTGGGCCCCGTCCCGTATGCATCTGATAGAGCTGTTTCGTATCAGTATAACGCTAATATGTTAGAGAATGGTCAAGAGGTTATATCGCCTACAACCAGTTTTGTTATGAGCATTGCTAATGTAATGAAGGTAACTCGTAGCGGTCGAGTTTTTGGGCTTGTTTTCCCGAAAGATATAGAAGCAGTGAATCCAGTTTGTGCTCCAAAGTGTCAGTCTGGTGAATCCATCAGTTAGAAGCCTAATGATGATGATGAGATACTTCATTTGATCAAGAAAAGTGAATTCAATATGGTGGAGCAACTGCTCCAAACTCCTTCAAAGATTTTAGTGTTGTCTCTGCTCATGAATTCTGAAGCGCACAGAGAGGCATTGCAAAAGGTATTAGAGCAAGCTTATGTGGAACATGATGTAACAATAGACCAATTCAATCACATTGTGGCTAATATCACTTCCTGCAATAATCTGAGCTTTTGTTATGAAGAACTTCCCGAGGAAGGCAGAAATCACAACCTAGCATTGCATATATCGATGAACTGCAAGGAGGATGCGCTGTCAAATGTGTTATTGATACCGGCTCTTCTTTGAATGTACTATCCAAATCAACTCTGTCCAGATTGTCATATCAAGGAGCTCTGATGAGATACAATGGCGTGATCGTCAAATCTTTTTATGGTTCTCGCAAGACTGTTATTGGTGAGGTGGACCTTCTAGTGAAGATAGGTCTGAGTGATTTCTAATTTACTTTCAAAGTAATTGATATCCACCGACCTATAGCTGCTTGTTAGGAAGGCCATGGATACATGAGACAGGAGCTGTTACGTCAACTCTATATCAGAAGTTAAAATTTGTGAATAATGGTAAGCTCGTCATTGTTGGTGGAGAGAAGGCTCTGTTGGTGAGTCACCTGTCGTCTTTCTAATATGTTGAAGTTGAGGATGAGATTGGAACTTCGTTCCAACCTCTACATATTGCTGAAGAAAAGAGAGTTAGGGCACCCATGTCCTCTTTTAAAGACGCTCAGAAGATTGTTGGAGATGGTAGTTCAGATCAGTGGGGCCAGATGGTAGAGGTTGCCAAGAACAAGAGCTGGGCCAGTTTGGGTTTCCAACAAGGGTCGTCTGTGATTAAGGCTGAATATGTGAAACCGAGTTTCCGTAATGGAGGGGTTCATTCATGGTAATGAACAACACTTAGCTGCAGTGATCGAGGGGGAAAAAGATGAAGACTACACCAATTATGTGATGCATGGAAAAGCTTGCAACAATTGGACTGTTGTCGACGTTCCTGTTATTGTTCATCGCTCTAAGTAATTGTTTTTATTATTTTTGAAAATCCTTCTCTTATGCCTAAGGGAGAAGTGGACATTGTTTGGCATCTTTCAATTTGATTATTAATAAAATGCAATTCTATTCATCCACATTTATGATGTTTTATTTTTGCTTTCTGCTTTTTCTGAAAATGGTAATCACAAAAAACATAAATAAATAATAATTATCCATCTGCATAATATTTGGTCACAATTCACTTCTCTAAAATCAAAATATCAAATCATTATGCAGGTTGGTTTCTAAACCCATTGAATACAATGATCTTACTCCTTCTCCAAACTTTGAATTCCCCGTGTTTAAGGCTGAGGAAGAAAGTGATGAAGAACTATATGATGAATTGTCTCGTCTACTTGAGCACGAGGAAAAAGTCATTCAGTCGTTCAAATAGCAGATTGAGTTAGTCAACTTAGGTTCCGAAGATGATGTGAAGGAAGTCAAGATTGGGCCTCAACTGTGTCCAAATGTTAAGAAGGGGTTGATTGATCTTCTTCGAGAATATTCAGATGTGTTTGGATTCTGAGATTGTGGAGCATAGATTGTCGTTGAAGCCAGAATGCCCGTCAGTCAAGCAGAAGTTGAGGAGGACTAATCCTGATATGGCAGTGAAGATCAAAGAAGAAGTGCAAAAGCAGATTGATGTTGGATTCCTTGTTACTATTGAGTATCCGTAGTGGGTGCCCAATATTGTGCCTGTTCCGAAGAAAAACGGAAAAGTCCGCATGTGTGTTGATTATAGAGATTTGAAAAAAGCTAGTCCGAAAGATGATTTCCCTCTGCCACACATTGATATGTTGGTAGACAATACAACTAAATTCAAAGTCTTTTCGTTTATGGATGGATTTTCCGGATATAATCAGATTAAGATGGCACCCGAAGATATGGAGAAGACCACATTCATTACACCCTAGGGAACATTTTGTTATAGAGTGATGCCTTTCGGTTTAAAGAATGTTGGTGCAACATATTAGAGAGTAATGGCCACTCTTTTTCATGATATGATACATAAAGAGATTGAAGTCTATGTTAATGATATGATTGCTAAATCAGTTGATGAAGAAGAACATGTTGAGTATTTGTTGAAGTTATTCCAGTGTTTGAGGAAGTACAAACTCCGTTTGAATCCCAATAAGTGTACATTTGGTGTCCGTTCTGGTAAGTTGTTGGGCTTTATTGTCAGCGAGAAGGGTATTGAAGTTGATCCTGCCAAGGCCAAAGCAATACGAGAGATGCATGCACCCAAAACTGAGAAGCAAGTCAGGGGTTTTCTCGGTCGCTTGAATTATATCTCACGATTCATTTCACACATGACTGCCACATATGCACCTATATTCAAGCTCTTTCGGAAAGATCAGTCTTGTGATTGGACCCGAGGATTGCCAAAAAGCTTTTGACAGTATCAAAGAATATCTGCTTGAACCTCCAATTCTGTCTCTGCCTGTAGAAGGAAGACCTTTGATCATGTATTTGATTGTGCTTGAAGAGAGTATGGGGCGTGTTTTAGGTCAGCAAGACGATACTGGAAAGAAAGAATATGCAATTTACTACCTCAGTAAGAAGTTCACCGATTGTGAGACTCGGTATTCTATGCTAGAGAAGACTTGTTGCGCATTGGCATGGCATGCTAAGCGTCTGCGTCAGTATATGTTGAATCACACCACTTGGTTGATATCCAAAATGGATCCAATCAAGTATATTTTTGAGAAGCCTGCTTTAATGGGAGAATTGCCCGTTGGCATATGTTGTTATAAGAGTATGATATCGATACCAATCTCAGAAATCCATTAAAGGTAGTGTCTTGGTTGACCATTTGGCTCACCAACCGATTGAAGATTATTAGTCAGTGCAATATGATTTTCCTGATGAAGAGATCTTGTACTTAAAGATGAAAGATTGTGATGAACCATTGCTTGAAGAAGGGCCGAAACCTGGTTCCCGTTGGGGCATGGTATTTGATGGAGCTGTTAATCAGTATAGCAATGGAATTGGGGCAGTGATTATTACTCCTCAAGGCACGCATTTTCCGTTTACAGCTAGATTGACTTTCAAATGTACAAACAAAATGGTTGAGTATGAAACTTGCATTATGGGGCTTGAAGAGGCCATTGATCTCAGAATCAAATATTTAGACGTCTATGGAGGTTCAACTTTGGTTGTGAATCAAATCAAAGGTGAATGGGAGATGAATCAACCCGGTTTGATACCATATAGAGATTATGCGAGGAGGATTTCAACTTCCTTTACAAAGGTTGAGTTTTATCATATCCCTTGAGATGAAAACCAGATGGCAGATGCTCTTGCAACGTTGGCTTCAATGATTATGGTGAAGTATTGGAATGAAGTTCCCAGTTTAACTGTGATATGTCTTGATAGGCCAGCTCATGTGTTTGCTATTGAAGAGATCAAAGATGAAAGGTTGTGGTACTATGATATCAAATGTTTTCTCTAAAGTTAGATTTACCCGTCTGGGGCATCTTTGAAAGATAAGAAGACTTTGAGAAGATTATCCAGCAATTTCTACCTAAATGTGATGTGCTTTACAAGAGAAACTTCGATATGGTTCTGCTCAGATGTGTAGATAGAAACGAAGCAAACTTATTGATGACTGAAGTCCATGAAGGTTCCTTTGATGCTCATTCCAATGGACATGATATGGCTAAGAAGATGTTGAGAGCAGGTTACTATTGGCTGAAAATGGAATCTGACTGTTGCAAGTTTGTGAAGAAATGCCACAAGTGTCAAATTTATGCAGATAAGATTCATGTTCCTCCGACACTATTGAACGTCATTTCCTCTCCATGGCCCTTTTCCATGTGGGGAATTGATATGATTGGCATGATTGAGTCCAAAGCTTCAAACGGACATCGTTTCATTTTGGTGGCTATTGACTACTTCACAAAATGGATTGAAGCGGCATCGTATGCAAATGTAACTAAGAAAGTTGTTGTGAGGTTTATCAAGAATCAAATTATATGCCGATATGGTGTGCCAAGTAAGATCATTACTGATAATGGATCGAACTTGAATAACAACATGATGGAAGCTCTTTGCAAAGACTTCAAGATTGCACATCATAATTCTTTTCCTTACAGACCAAAGATGAATGAGGTTGTTGAAGCTGCAAATAAGAACATCAAGAAGATCATTTAGAAAATGGTTGTGACATACAAGGATTGGCATGAAATGCTCCCATTTACTTTGCACGGGTATCATACATCCATCTGCACTTCAACAGGGCAACCCTTTTCTTACTTGTTTATGGCATGGGGGATGTGCTCCCGGTAGAGGTCGAGATCCCATCATTGCGTATCTTGATGGAAGACAAGTTGACGGAATCTGAATGGTGTCAAACCATATTTGATTAATTGAAGTTTATCAAAGAGAAAAGGTTAACTGCCATGTGCCATGGTCAGTTATACCAGCAAAGAATGAAGAAAGCTTTTGATAAGAAGGTCAGACCTCGCGTGTTCAGAGAAGGTGATCTTGTGCTCAAGAAGATTTTATCTTTCAAACCAGATACTAGGGGTAAATGGACTCCTAATTATGAAGGCACTGTCATACCCAAAAATTCACCATATCCCGATACAACTTTCATCTAATCCATGACCCTACTGCACATTCATGCATTCATTATTTCATCATCACAATTTCATTGAAGTTTCATAACCAAATCCATATTACACAGACTCAAGGCATGGTGTTTACACCCGGGAAAAACTGGGGTTATCCGGTTAAAGTTCTAAAAAAAGGGGGAAAATCAATTTTTGGACTCTGTAATCAATTACCCTAATCATGGTAATCGATTACACATACAAGAAATTGATTTCCAGGCCATTCTTGGACTGTGTAATCGATTACCCTAATCATGGTAATCGATTACACATACAAGAAATTGATTTTCAGGCCATTTTTGGATGGTGTAATCGATTACCCTAATCATGGTAATCAATTCCACAGACAAGAAATTGATTTCCAGACCATTTTTGGATGGTGTAATCGATTACCCTAATCATGGTAATCGATTATACGGATAAGAAATTGATTTCCAGGCCATTTTGGATGGTGTAATCGATTACCCCAATCATGGTAATCGATTACACCTGCGAGGACAACATCAGTAGCTCTGTATTTTACACAGAGTACCTTTTGGTTCACCCCCATTTCCACCTACTTTCCCTATAAATAGAGGTACTATCCCCACTCATTTTTCAAGTTTGAAAGCCACAAAACCTCTGCCCAAATCACATTCAAGCTCCCTCTTTTCAACCTAAACCCTAACTCACCCAAACCCTATTTTCTTCTTTGAACCATCCAACCACCATGTAAAATATCCACCATCTCCATACAACAACAGTAGCAAACTTGTAACCTTCACTTACATAATCATTCACCACCACCACATAAACATACAACTTCCTTCCCTTCCATTTTTCTACCACAACAACCATAGCCATCCTCTTCCAAGCTTTTTGCTTCATTCTCAAACCCAAACACAACAACAACCTAGTTTTGACACCACAATCTTGGTAATATTTTTGTACTCAAACTCCTTGACATTTTTGGTTTTGTTTTGTGTTTGGAAATGAGTTTTTACTCTTGGGTTTTGTTTTGAGAGAGATTTGAGTTAACTTTGAGACAAATGGGTTTTGTTGGGTTTACATCCTTTTGGGGATTTCTTGCTCTTGCTACTTTTATCCACCATCTTTAATCAAACTTTGTATTTTGTTTCATTTGCTATTTATTATTGACTTGTTTTCACATTTATTTGGTTGATGAGATCTATTAGATCATGGACATGGTTGTTTAGAGTTGATAAAACCTTCAATGTTTCAAACCTATTAATGATTGATCAATAGATCCTTCATGATACTTTGAGGCATTGATAGGTTGACTCTATTTCAACCATACTTGGGTCATTTGATACATAGATGAAACCATTTTCTTTACCATAACTTGTTATTATATTTGCTTATTGTTATTCTACTAACCACTAACTACTAACTACTAACTCCTAACATTTACATTATTTCACTTTACTTCCTTGCAATTTATTTTATTGTTCACTTTATTTCAAGTACTTTATGTTTATGTTTATTGTTATCTAACCATATCATTCACATTATGCTAATTTATTTACTCTCTTACTATCTTGCTAAATAAAAGAGGAGTAAAAACAAACACAAAGAGAACGAATCACAATATTGATAGATGGACTTAGGGTTGCATAACTTTCTTTGTTACAAATCTATTGTTAGTTGATTTTTCAATCATCTTCAATACTTTGCATCAATGATAAGCTATCCCTTAATGTGTCATATTTTGAGTCTTTTTGACCTATGAAAAATAGTCCTCAAGATGTTCATTTTGTACATATTACTAACCACTAATTATACTTCACTAACCTTTTTTTATCATTAACCTTTGTTATTGCAATTTTGTTACCATTAACTTGTGGTTTATTTTGTGTCATTTACATTCACTAACCATTATTATTGTGATATTGTCATTCTTTATCTTGTGATTTACTTTTATGTCATTACCTTGTAATTTACATTCAAGTACTCATTATCACCATCATCATTGTACAAACTCATCATGCATGTTTATTTACTTGTTATTTATTTCATTGTCATCATACATTAAAAATAACAAAAACATGATAAAATGGTAAGACCAAAAATATTCACTCCACTCTTAATCAACTTGGACTTAGAGGATTTCATCTTAGGACCTTTGCTTGGAAGCCTTCCTTTACTCTTTGTGATACTTTGTAAACACTTGGATTTTCATCCGTAACTTACATGCATGTTGTAAGAATGACATCATGGCACCACCTTAGGGGGACATGTTTGTAAGACCATTATCCTTTGTTTAGCTTAGGTTACTTTTGCACACAAAAGGCTTTCTTTTGGGCTACCTTACAATGAGACTCTTTAATTTCTTGTTGGTTACTTTGCATTCATGTTGCATAAGTCAAATTTCATAATCAAAATAAAATAAACCCTTGATTCAACGTCAAATGGCATTTTCTTAGCCAAATTCAAAAATACTTAAAAATTATGATCATTATTGTGCACCACGAGTCTTAAGTGATGGAGAATGAGTAAGAATGGAGCATTCCTACCCTTACTCTGATTATTTTGGACACCAGACGCTTGGCTTGTTGTCTAGAATAATCACCTCCGCCCATAGACTTTAGTACAATATAATCACAAACACTCATTTCATAAAACCATTATTCAAGGTAAAAATAATACAACTCATCAAACTCATTTTTGTGCCTTAGGGCATCATCCCGAAAACTCCTTTTTTCAAAGGTAAAATCAACCAACGCACAAACATTTTCTACTCCAAACTACGGAGCTCTGATTCCTCATCCCCGAATGAGTGATATGTAGGCACAAGGGCCCCAATCCTTGGCGAGCACTATAATAACAAAAACACCCCCCCCTTATTTTCACACATTCTTTTGAAAATAAAACAATAATAGATAAATCTCATGTATGTAAAACAACCCAAATGGTTCCCATATAGTACCATGGACGTAAGGTGTGCTAATACCTTCCCCTTATGTAATCGACTTCCGAATCCAAATCTCGGTTGCGAGACCGATTCCTTATTCTCTTTTAGCGCCTCCCGTGCGCGTCTCTTTTTCGAGGGTTTTATCGATTATTTCCCTTCTCCTCTTCGATAGAGGTAAACTATATAAAATTTGGTGACGACTCTTCTGACTTTGCCTCTCTTTGGCATCTCTTTAGTCCTGGTTTCATTATCGTGAAATCCCGGTAGCGACAGGCACATATGTTGTTAAGAGAGCCTTTTCAGGCGGTGCTTTGATTCTTACAACTATGGATGGTGAAAAGTTCACTCGTCCTGTGAACGGCGATGCAGTCAAGAAATACTTCGCCTAAAAAGAAAAGAACAACTCGCTAAGTTGAAAACCCGAAAGGGAGGCTTATGCAAAATGAGCATCTCGGTGGATTAAAAACCCGAAAGGGAGATCCAGGCAAAAGTTAGAGACATGAAACAGAAAAATTATCCCGATAAATTGAGTACCCCACCTTGGGGAAATTTATGCAACAAATTAGGGATTATGGCGAGTAACTGCAAGTTGTTGATCTTCAGTTTTGAAGACATTCTTGAGCATAATGTTTGGTTCTGATTCGTCTTCAACCAAAGCCAAGAGCACAGTGGATATCAAAGTTGATAGAAGGATCGGTGATCATTGTATTCAATGTATTCCTTTTCCACGTAAATTACAATTTTTCAACTTTTGTAAAGATCTATGGAGTCTTGTCATTTACAGACTACCATTCCATTAAATAAAGTTGAGCTTTTTATCCAATTGTTTCTACTCTTATTTATTCAGCTAAATAGAATTAAATTTTATTGTGATCATTTTGAAATTAAAGTTTTAATATAAAAATCATGTTTTCTTAAATAATAAATGTAATTACTTTTTAAGGAGCAATCAATTTCATTAAGGGATATCCACAACGGTTTGAGAACATGTAACTCCTAAAATGCGAAGCATTGTTGATTTTTCCCCAAGCAGCTGGCGTGATCTTTGTTTTTTCCCTGGTAGCTTTTCAGCATCTGCAGCTGAATTTTATTGGTTTCCCCAGCCGAGTTTGTATTTGCCTCCCTCGAGTTGTAGGCGCGTTATCGCAACAGTTTGCATAGTTTGGCGTATTTTGTTTCCCTGCAAGTCACTATCAGAGTTATCCCTAACCTCTGTTAGCCCTGACTCTTGAGCAGTATTTTCGATCCTCTGCAAGGTTGTCTCCCATTCGATATGGTGTTGACCTAAAATTCCCCGCAGAATTGATAGTGTAGGTTTTCGACAAACCTTTTCCTTTTCCCCAACCAGGGTTGAGCCTTTGAGGTGGATGATTCTCTCCAACAGATGCTTCCCTCCTGTGAGGATTGGATGAGAATTGTATCGATGATTCAGACTCGTGACATTTGTATCCTTTATGATCATTTTGTCAGCATAATCATCATATATACATATACATATACATATACATATTTCATTATTTGCATGCACTTTGTGATTCATTATTTCTCTGATCCTCTGCTAACGGTGGTGTCTTTTCCCCCATGCAGATTTGGTATGCATGTCCTCTTTTAATTGTAGAGTGTCAGCCCATTAAGCAGAAAGAATTTAACCTTTCTCATTTCCCCACTGAGTTATTTCCTCGTGGATGATTGTTATTTTAGCTTCCTCCCCAGTTGATTATATGGATGAAATCACTCCCCCTAAGTTATATGCTCATTGGGTTGAATCTTTGATTGACCGTTTCTTTCTAGATCTTACATAGACAAATGCTTTTGGTTCCTTGAGAGTCTATTACCTAGTATCTGGTAATATTCTTTTCAATTTGCAAGTATTTCACTTCTGCCCTAATAATTGGTAAAAGTAACCCTTTTCTCCCCAACAGATTCGTTTTCACGTCTCCCGGGAAGTTTATCCTTGATATGTTCATCCTAGCCGGCGGCGGATATTTTCTTCCTCTGCTTTGAGTTTATCCTTGATATGTTCATCTTAATCGGTGTCAGATATTCTCTCTTTAGTATTCTACCTAGTGAAAAGGTAGTTGTAATCCCTATTTTGTTCCCCAAAAGGTTAATCCTTTATATGATCATCCTAACTGGTGAAGGATTTCCTCTTATTTGTGGTCTTCTGCCCAGTAACCAGTAGTTGTAAATCCTGCTTCCCCTCACAGTTTATCCTTGATATGTTCATCTTAACCGATGACGGATACTCTCTTTCTGGTATTCTATCCAGTAACCGATAGATGTAATCCCTACTTTTTCAGGCGGTTTATCCTTGATATGTTCATCTTAACCGGAGATGGATATCCTTCCTAATGTCCCCAGGTGAGTCTATCCTTGATATGTTCATCTTAACTGATTACGCATTTTCTTCCCTTTTAGTCTATCCTTGATATGTTCACTTTAATCAGTGACGGATATTCTCTTTCTTTGCGGTTTTCTACCCAGTAACCGGTAGTTGTAAATCCTGTTTGGTTGTTCTCCAGTAGTTTATTCTTACCCAATAGCTGGTAATGAATACACCTTTTAGTTTCCCTCAGCGAGTCATCCATGATATGTTTACCCTAATGGGTAACGGATGTCCTCTTTGACAGATTTTTTTATCTCCTTACCCAGTAACCGGTAGCGGATAGTATACTTATGTTTCTCCTGTGTTGAAGATCAGTTCTTCCCCAATTGAATTTGAGTGCATATTTCCTCAACGAAATCGCCGTTTTCTGTTTGGTTCAGGCATTTCAGCCTTGTTCTGATTTACCCATTTCCCCTGCAGGATTTTTCCTTTTATCCCCAGCCGAGTCTTTCCATAGATTTATTTTTGTGGAAACCCTCGAGTCCCCCAGTAGTTTTAAAGTCGTAGCATGGCCTACGCACAATCTTTTTCCCCAGATTCTCTGTCTCCCCAGTAAGTTTTCCTTACGGAATGCATTGTATTCCTGCGGACTTTCAGCCTCTCCAAATTATTTTCCTTTATGGCAACATTTTCCCCACAGATATTATTCTTAACATTCGTATCATATGCATCATGAGGTCTCTTAGGGACCAAAATTTGTTTTTATATGTTCTTATTTAAGCCTATTCTACTGAGTCGATACGAAGATTTTAACCTTCACCTCCTCAGCTAAAATGTCCTTAAATAGGGACAATTGTAAGACCCAAATTTTGACCCTAAGATCCCTCATGCTATTCTCATCATATGCATTAGCATTGGGATCACACCTTGTCATCCTCCTTACCCCTTATTCATTGGGTTTGCATTAGGAGAGATCACCAAGCACCATTTGATTGTATCGTATTTTCTTTTTCTTTATTTTTACTAACCAAAATACCAAATATATGTCATTGTATATTGTCACTCTTTTGTAGGTAGTGCACATGCCCACCTTTGATCTATCAAGCTCATATCTAGGGTTTAAGACCCTCATTGCAAGGAGTTCAATCAATAATTGGTCTACATTGACTCTAATTATCATATATGGATCCCCATGATCTTCACATGTTATTTTGATCAAGAAATCATCAAGAGTTTGGAGTTGGTTTGCCTTGGAAACCCTAATTCATCTGGGTATCTTATGTGACTTCTTCAACAAGCTTCTTCACCAATTGATAAAATATTTCAAGGGATACTTCACATTCCATTATCTTATGCACATATGATCCTCCATGAGTCCCAAAAGTCAATAAAATGTCAAGCTAGCAAGTTGGTTCATGGTGGTTGACCAATGGAAGTCAACTGATAAAAACTGGGGTTCCCTAGACCCCATCTCCTACAATTTTTGTCATATGAAAATTATTATAAGAGAAAAGTTACTCTAAATGACATTCCAAACAACTTTCATGCTGAGGTCTAAAGCTAGTTTTTCTTGGAATGTCATGTTTTACGGTAAAAGATTATAGGTCATTTTGTTTAAACCCTAATTTGGAGGTCAACTTCCCAAGACCATAACTTGCTTAATTTTTATGATATGAAATCCATTAAAGTTTCATGATGAAATTCAATATGTCTACTTCAACTTTGTTGTTTGGATAAAGTGAAAATTCAACTTTAAAGTAAAATACTTGCTCAATTTTTATGAAATGAAATCCAGTCAAGTTGCATGATCAAATTCAAGATGTCTAATTCAACTTTTATGTTTGGAGAAAGTGCAAATTCAACTTGCAAATACATGTGATAAAAGGAAACATTATAGGTCATTTTGGGCCAATACCATTGAACAAGTGATTTTCCTCAACTTCTAAAATGCATAACTCCTTCATGATAAATCCAAATTAGGTAAAATTTGTGATAAAATTGAAGGGATTTTGAAGAGCTACAACTTTTATGAACGAACTTTTCTCATTTGATGTCCATAGAAAAAGTTATCCAAGGTGGAAGAAGTGAACATATGGCTTGGTACTTAGAAGTTTTTTTGATATGTTTGATTTTCCAAACTTCCACCTCAAACTTCATCATGATCCAAGCTTTAAATGAAAAAGTGTTCAATATAAAAGTTGTTCCTCTTGATCTAAACTTTCCAAAAACTCCAAAGCCATCCCATTTGGATAAATAATGGATGACTTGCGCATGGCATAAAGTTGAAGGACCATTTGGAAGATTTGAAGTTCCACTTTTCATACACGAATGCATGGACTTTCCACATAATTCCAGCATTGCTTACACACAACTTTGGACCTAAATGCATCATTTGATGGGCCTACCACACGCCCATTAAAGCATGCAAGTGAGATTTCCAACTTTGGCCAAAAATGGAAGTGTGAATTTATCAATCTCCTTGGTTATAAAAAGAATTCCTCTTGCTCAGAATTAAATACCCTGGTGCGCAAGCTTTGAATCAGCAACCCCAAACCCTCACATTCAAAGGATAAGCTTGAAGATTTTCTTTGAAAATCGAGTTTGAATCTCCCACTGTTTTTGACATTGAAACTCCAAGAGTCCATCCCTTTCCTTGATCCATTTCCACTCCATCAAGCATCTGAAGCAACGCTAAGCATAATTGAGAGCAAGATCGTGCCAATTTGAAGTTATAGTGAAGGTGATTTTCAGAAAATTTTCATCTCTTCGATTCTCACTCAATTCTCCACTATTCTTGTTGACTTTTGGTTGTCTGAAGTCCTACCAATGTAGGCAAGAAGATTGAGTTGCTTTGAGGTCAAATCGAAGCAACTCAGATCATGATCCTCAAAATTCACCTCCCTGTATCTTTCTATATACTTGGAGTTGGACAAAATTAAGGCCAGATTCGAGCTCCTGAGCATTTTTTATTTAAATTCATGTCCTCCTTTTTTATTTTGGTGATGGTTGAAGGTGGACCAGTCCGGTGAGGTCCACTGGAGAAGAAGACCGGAGCTCTGGCTCTGACGATGTGTTGGCACGCTTCTAAACCACATGATCCTTTTAAGTTGTTTTAATCTTAAGCGTCCAAAGTGATTACCACACATGTGGGATATTTGACTAGGGAACACATGGATAGCGCACTCTGATCCATCTGATTTGCCACCTCAATTAATGAGGGAGATCAGATGATCCACGTTTTTCGTAATTTCTTTTTTTCATTTTAATTGCCTTATTTTCATTAATTCATTTTAATTTTTATATTGATCCAAAAAATATGGGACTTTCACTAAAAAAATTCAAATATTTTTCTATTTCATTTTCTGAATTAAAATTATTTTTTGGATCAATATTAATATTTGTCATGTTTTACTTGGTTTTGTGCATATTTTTAATTGTTAAAAAATACTTTTAAGTTTCCAAAAGTTATGAAAAAATTTCTCCAAGGTCCTCTGACCTTGTTTGACCTATGATAAATCTCTTGGCCATTTATTTGGTATTTTGAAGATGTTTTAGGTTTTTGATCAACCATAATTTAATTTAATCTATTTTTAATTGATTTTTTAATTGTGTAATTGTGAATAAATTATGTTGAGCTATTTTTGTTACCTTGTTGAGTTTGACTATTGTGTTTGGGCCTTGGTCAAGGTTAATTTGACTTTTGTTGGATTAAAATCATTGGATTTAGGGGATTGATGAAATGTACATTTCATCTCCAAAAATGAATGAATGATTTTAATTTGACAAAGTTTCTCCCATGACCAACTTATGTTTCTCTCATTTCCTCTCTCTCTTCATCTTTAATCCCTTTATATCCCACCCCTTTCATTAGCCAATGACATCTCAATATCCTAAGGCTAATTGGTTGATAAACCAATACAAGTATGGATGAGATTAGGTCCACCCTTTTGCCATTTTATTTTAAGTGGGATATGTTTTAGGAGTGTGGTTCATTATACCATATCTCTAACATGCATTAACACTAAAATTTCTATTGCCTGACCTGAGATAGTTGTGACTTCTACATAAGTTCAATTATGATTGCTTAACATAACGCTAAATTTTGGCTCAAAAGCACAACATTCTAGTAAGTGAGATTGTAAGTCTCCCCCTTTCATGATATTGTGTGGAAACTTGGCCTTTTCTCATTTCTTTGGAAGATGTCTTGGTTCAAGGATCCATGCTTGTGAATAGAGGGTTGAATGTTATCCAAAGAATGACTTAAACAATAAAAAGCAAAAAAAAACAATACGAACTTCTAATCAACTAATATTTGACTAACTTTTAATTTCAATTCATTTACTTTTATGCACTTTAAATTCAAGTCTTTTATCATTTGCTATTATTCATACCATTTAACTTGTTTATTTTAATGCCATTTTTACTTTGCTCATTTGAGCCATATCTTGTGATTGTATTGTGATTGTATTTTACTTGTTTGTGTATTTTGTTTGTATTTGTGGCCTTTTGACCTTAATGTACATTATAACAAAAAAAATTCTAAAAAATATTTGTGTGGATTGTTGGATTTGATCTGAGACTTGGACTTAGGACTAGGCAACATTCCCTAGGCAAAAGGACTTGGCCAATGCTAACATTTCTGAAATCACGTGCTTGTGAAGTAAACTTTCATCTGATGCAAGTATTGAGATCCATTTTGAGTTCATCTGCTACATGGTCTTGATGTAAATGTTATTTTGAACCTGTGTTTAATGCCTTATTTTGAGTCATTCAAGGAGTATGTCATCTGATACATGGGAACTTATGAAGAAGACTGTGAAGTTGCCTTGCTCTTCATCTTGCTATTTGTGTATTGACATTGCTTGATCCTAAAGTCCAAGAGAAAATTGGGTTTTTATATGACATTCTTGTCTATTGGATCGCATCACATTGGTCAGATCTTTTCAACTCTTAACTTTTAAATTTTTTGCTTAGGATTAGTCTCTTAATCTCCTCCCACTTCTTTAATTTCAAATCTCTCCCTCCTTTTAAAATATTCTTTGCTTATGATTTCTAAACTTAGACTTTATTACAAATTAGAAACTTTGGCCTTATGCCATTGCATTTTCAAACTTTTTTTCTTAGTCAAATTTGTAAATGAATCTAATCATATTGACTTAAATTTCAAAAGACAAAAAGAACTAACACTCATTCAAACTCTTTTAGGCCTTTTGTGCCTCTTTTAAACTTATAATTTTGTTAAAAAGCAAGCAACTCACTTTGAAATTGATACCACGAACTACGAGATTTTGATCCCTCATTTTATGTTGGTACGTAGGCACAAGTCCGAAGGTCTTGTCAAACACAAAAATATAATTAATGAACTCTTTTATCATCCCCACACTATATTTATTGCAAACATCATATTTTTACCAAAACACATACACACATAAAAAAGGGCTCCCTAAGAGTACCTAGGACACTTTGGGTGGTAACACCTTCCCTCAGTGTAACCTACCCCCTTACCTGTAATCTCTAGAATTTTATTAGTTTTGATTTGAAAACTTCTTATCTTTGGGTTTTGTTCGTACTTTTCCCTTTTCCCTTGGAAACAATAAAAGCGCGGTGGCGACTCTGGTTTTATTGACGTTAAGTTTTTCCATAGCTTAATGGTCATGAATTTACCGCTACACATCCCATTGGTCAAATCGTTTCAACTCTCAACTTTTAATTTTATACTTACGATTAGTCTATTTATCTCTTCCCATTTCTTAAATTTCAAATATCTCCCCCATTTTTCAAAACCTTCTTTGCTTGTGATTTCTAAACTTAGACTCTTTTGCAAACTAGAAACCTTGACCTTATGTCATTGCAATTTTAAACTCCTTTTCTTAAATCAAACTTGTAAATGAATCTAATCATATTGACTTAAAATTTCAAAAGACAAAAAGAACTAACACTCATTCAAACTTTTAGGCCCTTTGTGCCTCTTTTAAACTTAAACTTTTGTTAAAAGCAATCCACTCATTTTGAAATTGATACCACAAACTACGAGGTTTTGATCCCTCATTTTTATGTTGGTACATAGGCACAAGTCCAAAGGTCTTGTCAAACACAAAAATATAACTAATGAATTCTTTTCTCATCCCCACACTCTATTTATTGCAAACATCTTTTATACTAAAATACACACATACACACACAAAAAAGGGCTCCCTAAGAGTACCTAACACACTTTGGGTTCTAACACCTTCCCTCTGTGTAACCAACCCTCTTACCTGTAATTTCTGGTATTTTATTAGTTTTGATTTGAAAACTTCTTATCCTTGGGTTTTGTTCGTAATTTTCCTTTTTCCTTTGGAAACAATAAAAGCGCGGTGGCGACTCTGGTTTTATTGACGTTAAGCTTATCCATAACTTGATGGTCATGAATTTACCGCTACACTTTCGACTTAGCGGGCTTTTTAGTTGCTTTTGATTTTTCATTTGATTGATTTTTCTTTTGTATTGGAGCAAATCCTATGATACTCTGCTTTCTCAATTTGTTGCACGGGTCATGACTATCTCACTCCTTTTATGATAAGGGATAACCATTTGAGTTTGTGATTTCATCCTCTCGAGAGGGATATGACATGATTGATCACTTGATGGGATATTCTCTTTCTAAAATTTGAGTGCAAGGTCAAACTAACTAAATACTACCCTGCCCATGGTTAACCATGAGGGTTTAATGTGTAAAGAAATAAACTCCTACTTCAAAGCCCAAAGGGGTTGACTAGGGATGCACCTCCTTATATCTTCGACATTTAGGGATTGAACAATGTCTTACATAATCAGCATAGTCTTATTCGAAAGCATACATGCAACAATCTTGCGTGTTTTAATTGCATCATTCTCTTTTGGTTTTATTTGACAAAGAGTTTGATACTGATAAAATAAAATATGAGTGAATACAAATAGATTTAAGCAAAATATGCATGTTTATTTCATTATTATTATCATCTAAAAACCAGACAAGTTTTACAACAATCAACAATTAACAATCAAGAAAAAATTACAAATGAGACATGATTGAATCAATATGATATTGCTAGCCTTGATACTCCTCTAAATAAGCAATTGAATCTGAGCAATCTTCACCACTAATTGTATTCACTATATGTCCATAGTGACCTGGTAACGAGTTGGTTATGACATTGGGTCCTGCCTCATAGAATGACAAAACTTTCTGATCAATTAGCTCTTGTACTCTTGATTGGAGAGGCCAACGATCCTCGGTAGAATGTCCTATATGTCTGGCATGGTAGCCGCACGAAGCATTAGGATTGTGCGTTGCATGATACGGAAAAGTAGCAGGCGGAATCTCCTTTTGCATAATTGCCCCTTGTTGAACAAGATATGGGAGTAGTTGAGCATACGACACAGGGATCAGGTCACGATGAGGACGCTTTCTATCAAACCGTATGCGCTGACCTTGACTCTAGTTTTTTCTATCTTACTGATTCTGAGAAATTAGAGCACGTGGAGGATGTTGATACTGAGGTTGGTAAGCAGGTTGCTGATATTGAGCAGCGGAAATGTACGGATAAGGGTAATATGGCATAAAAGCCATAGGTGTTTGAATCTGAGGGCATACATTTGTTATTACAACATTTGCCTCGACCTCTTTCTTCTTAGCAAAACTCTGTGATTTCTTGGCCACTGTCTAGGTATCAACACTAGCGATATTTCTTGTTTTCAGCCCATTCTCAATGCATTCTCCAATGGTTATTATGTCGGAAAAATTGGATGATAAACTACCAACCATCTTCTCATAATATAAACCTTGGAGTTTGCTCATGAAGATATCAATTAACTCAGCATTTGCCAGCGTAGGTCTAACTTTAGAAGCCATCTCATGCCATCTCTAAGCGTATTCTTTGAATGTTTCATTGCGCTTGCAAGCTTAATTTTACAACTGTAACCTGGTGGAAGCCATGTCTAGGTTATATTTGTATTGCTTTATAAAGGCTTCAGATAAGTCATTTCAAGATCTGATTTTGCTGTGTTCTAAGCTCATATATCAGTCTAAGGATGCCCCAGATAAGTTGTCTTAGAAGCACTGGATGAGAAGCTTATCATTATCAATGTAGGATGCCATCTTGTTATAATACATGATGACATGACTTCTTGGACAACTTAGACCCTTGTATTTTGGTAGGTATGGTGCTTTGAACTTAGGAGGAAGCACCACATTAGGAACTATGCACAAGTCCTTAGTATCCAAAGCGTAAGCAGAAAAACCTTTAATGGCTCTTATCCTCTCATCTAGTAACTGATAGTCTGCTTGTCTATTCTGATCTGAACCAACAATAATTTGATTAGCATGTTGAAGATTAACTTGATGATTAGGGAGTTGAACACCCTAAGAAGTTGCCTGAGCGATGAATGAAGGAGAAGCAAGTTGGGGATACCCTTGAGGATACATCAATCCTGGATTAACCATCTAACCAAAATGACCCTGATATAGAGCATAGGGTTCCCCCGGATACACAAATGGAGGTGCGATAGTAGAAGATGTCCCAAGATAAGGAGGAGGTATCTGAACACCTTGATTCAAATTCTGAACAATAGGTTGAGTAGCTCGAAGAAGAATATGGAAATGAAGGTTAGGGCCTCTATACTCACCTTCGTTATCATTTGGAGTTTCAACAATCACTGGTGCAAAATATTGAAGAGCCCGTTCTGGGTTGATCTCATGGTTGTCAGCATTAACCATTTGAGGAGAGTGAGTGTTCATGCCCCAGGGATGGGCGACAAAATTCCCATTGGCAGAATGTACAACAAACTGTTTATATGGCACAAAAGCATTCCCATTAGCAGCTTGGGGAGGAAAGTTAGGAGGCAACCCCCAGGGATAGGCAGTAACATACCTACTAGGACCTTGCTGACAAATAGGCTAACTCACTACAGGTTAGATCACAATGTCTATAACAGCATCAACATAAGTGGTGACAACAATAGCATTGGTAACTACAAGAATAGAAAGATTTGCAACAGAGGTAGAGGTAATAGCCTTCTGAGCTTGAAGGTACACCATTATGGTGTTCATGTTACCTTGAAAGGTTTATATTTTGCCTTGGAACTAAGCTAAGGGTTCCCTGTAGATAGCATTCTCTTGTTCCATATCTGCCATGATTCTCAATTTGTTAGCTCTCGTGAAGTACTGGTGTCGAGAAGTCGTCGTCTTTCTGACTGGAGAAAGGACAAGGTGAGCTTTTTCTGGTTGATAGGCATGAGATGCAGATGCATGAATGCACCTGTTGGGGATGGATGAAAATAATTATGCAATACCCATAGATTCAAAGCATCGATGGTATAATAATTCAAGGTCAAAACTCCAGCATATATACAACAATTCAATAATGATATGCAATAGAGTATGTCAATAACATAAAATAATCCAGGTAATCTGCACCTACTTCTTGATGCAGGATCAAAGGTCCGACGTCCATGAGAATAAAGGTATGTAGAGGCTATAGTTTCCTGCAGAAAAATCTCATATCCCCCTCACATGTAGGTTCTAATCTTCAACAGGTAGTCTCTACAAGGTCTCCTAGAGTCATCGACTCGAAATGAAAATACCCTGCCTTAGTGATTGCTCACAGGACAAAAGTACTTCCAAGTGAATCTAGTCTGGGTGTGGTTCTCATGACAACCCAACGCGCGAAACACAAATGTTTACAACTATCCACGAATCTATCCTGTATGTATACTAAGCTCGGGTATAGAGCTTCACTCATGTAACATAACCCTAACCCAACAGAGAGTGTAACAGATAATATCCATAATAAACAATATTTAAAGCAATAAAGAATACGATAAATAAAGCGAGTAAAACGTAAAGGTAAACACCCAAACAAATGGAGAGGCCATCAAAACTAGACTCAACTCCTTTTAACAACTAGGAAGAACTCCAAGCAACGAAGCATCCCCAGTAGAGTCGCACGCTCGAACATACACCATATTCACATCGAACTTTATTTATTCCCGAAGGAAAGGGAAAACATCGATAAAACCCGAGGTAAAGAGATATACTGGGTAAGGAAGTTGGTTATGCAAGGGGAATGTATTAGCACCCCTAACATCCATGGTACTCCATGGGAACCGTTTTGATTGTTCTCGCTCGAATAGGTGTTATATAAAGATTAATCGCAAAAGAATGGGGAAAAAAGAAAGGAAATAGTGAAAGTGTTTGGTGAGGATTATGGCTCTTATGCCTACGTATCCTCATAGTGCAATGAGCAATTCAGAGCTCCGTAGTTCAAAGAACTAGCGGTGGGGGATGAAGAGAAGTGTGATCAAAGTATGGTCTAAACCAAAGGATAATGTTGTTTGAACTCCAACAAGGGGTGAAATATGAACGAAAGAGTAAACTGGCATGAACCAACAAGTGATGGCCTACAACACAATATCAATGTATTGGAACAACCGAAAAAGAATGAATTAGGAGTTTGGGTACAAGCCAAATAACTCTTGGTTCACAAAAGGGATACAAGTTGGAGCTCAAAGGTATAATGTATTTGGCTCAAAGAATAGGTATATCACATGGACTGAATGAAGGTAGCATATGGATGCATCGTGGAAATGAATGGGATGAGGTGACCAAATTCACATAAATGAAGGGTTTGATAACAAGAGACTGGATATGTATAGTTTTGAAACCAAAGGTCAGATATGCATCAGGCTCCATAAGGCAAATGGTATTTGTACCATAGAGTGAAGGTGGCACAATCCACAAGTGAGGGGTCTATGACATGGTATCACTATATGGTTTAGCCGAAAAAGAAGAATTAAATATCTGGGTACAAGTCAAATAACTATAGGTACAAATGTGGATTTGTCACTATATGGTCCTAAAAGGGTGTATATGGAATTCCAAAGAAACTGTATTTCGGTTTCAAAGAAACAATACGTCACTAGGTGAACGGTTTATGATCGAAGGTAGACGATGCATCATGAAAGATATGAAGGGTTCCCTAAGGTGTATGAAAGAATAATAAATAAGTATGCTCGTGGAGGATTCGAACCCTCGTGCCTACGTATTCTCATCGTGCAATGAGAAAATTAGAGCAATCGTAGTTCAGCCTACTGTGGCTGAAAGCAAAAGGGAAAGAGATTGATTTTCTAGGGTACACAACCCTTAAAAGCTTAAAAAGGAGTGCCAAGGTTAACAACCTTCTAGGCAAGGTATCACTACCAGAGTTTAAAACTGATGATGTCAAGGAACCAAACTGCCAAGGTTTATCACCTACGGGGTGAATAGAATCAAGTGCCAGATTCCACGACTCTCAGGGAAAATAGCTTAATTGAATAACCAAGGTTAAACACCTCTCAAGGCAAAGAGAAATAGATGCTAGAATCCATGACTCTCAAGTAAAAGAACGGAATTGCCAAGGTTTAACACCTTACAAGGCAAGGAATATATGACAGAGTCCGTGACTCTCAAGGCAAATAACTGAATTGAATAGCCAATGTTTAACACCTCACAAGGCGAAGAGAAATATATGCGAGAGTATGTGACTCTCAAGTAGAAGATCAAATCGAATAGTCAAAGTTTAACACCTCACAAGGTAAGTGCCAAGGTTTATCACCTTTCAAGGCAGATGCCAAGGTTTATCACCTTACATGACAAGGAATGTGCCAAGGTTTAACACCTTACAAGGAAAAAAATGGATTGGGAGAGGGTGTAAAACAACAAGTTGCCAATAGCAAAAGATGCTTTATGATTGAAGTGTTGAAAGCTTGATACTTGCTTGAAGAAGACTTGTGAATTGCATGATTCAAATTACACTAAAGCATGTGAACAAAGGTGAATGCCTTGAGCAATTGGGTCATTCATCCCATACCCAAGGATATTCTAGAAAAGGATATGAATTTTTCACTCTCATCATTCTTTGTTTCTTAAGGCTCATAGCGTGCAACTCAAATCAAAATTAACAAGTTGCGGACGTGAGGTCCTTTGTGTTGATCCCATTGATGTAGTTCCACTTGTTGTAGAAGAATACTTGACAATCATGTAATTCAAATTATGCTAAATCCTATGAATAATGGTGAATACGATGAGCAACGGACCAAACGTCTCACACCCAAAGATATCCATAATGAGGGTATGAATTCTCCAGTCTCATCCCTTCTCTATTGCTTAAGGTTCATGCCACACACTTTAAATTATGATCGACAAATGTTGATACCTTTGCAGTGCTTGAAAAGTAGTCCACTTTGCTAGCTATGTTTGATTCGATGTTGACTTGAAGTCTTGATCATGCATTTGAACCTTGAGGTCTTGAGCTCTTGAGATTTAGCATATCCATAATAGCTTGTGTACAATAAACTTGACATATCAAGTGATCAAGGGTCTTTTGATCACTTGAAATAGGCTTAGGGCTTACAACACGATTACAAAGGATCCTGTTGACCAAAGTTTCCTTTGGTCAACGCTAATCAGTGGGATTAAAGGATAGTTGAAACTATGTACAATAATAAATTCTATTGAATTAATCAACTAAATAAAGTGAAGATTTATAATTAAGTCCCTAACACTAAGGGAACATGCATTAAAAAGTCAAGATTTTTCTACCTAAGGACAAAACAGTCATATTCTAAAAGTTGATTGATTAGAGAAATGTTGAATTAATGAAATTTCTAATTACTATCCAATTAGATCTAAACAATTCTAATATTCCAAAAACTAACTAATTAGTTTCTAAGCCTAATTAACTAACATTAAATTAATCAAGATTTAGTCTTAATTAATCTAATCTTAACATATAATTCTAAAAATGAAATAAACTAATTAAAATCTAAACCCTAATTAATCTAATAGTCCATAATCCTAATTAAATTCTAAGATCCCCTAATCAACCTAATTATTCTAATTAACAAGATGATTACTTCTAAATCTAATTGGGCTTAACTAACTTAATAAAAAAAACGAGGATCAGGGGGTGCAAACCTGAATTAGGGGTGCAAGGAAATTGGGCTCCAAGCCCATACTGTTGGTAGATATCTGGATCCGGCCAAATCCAGAGGCATTTATATATACGCGGCCTGCATCGATGCAAAAGTCCAGAGGCAACGTTCAAATGGAAACATGACGGAGGAGAACATTCATCCACAAGGAGGCGTCGCCGTCGTCTTCCAAGCTCTTCACCGTGTCCTTAACAAATTCGGCATTGCGGGCTTTCTCACATTTAATTTGTTTTGGCATTATGACAGAAAGGGAAAGAAGCTGACGAGTTCAAAGCAAAACTTCAGTGCTTTGGCTTCAAACGGTGACGCATATTCAAGATTCCACTATGTTCGAACATTGTATCCTCATGCTTGAGCGGTCACTTGCATGTGCGCGAACATGAAGAGGGAAACAACGGGATCGGATTGAACACTCACCGGATAGGAACATTTGGCGCCTCCCTGGTATTGAACCTATTTTCCCTTTCTCTGATTCTACTTCTTCTTTTTCGCATCAACTTTTTCTTCTTTCTGGAATATCACATTTGTTGTTGTTGATTCAATGAGTGCATAGAGGGAGAGTTAAGAGGATTGGTGAAGAAGAGAGATTGTGGTGCAAAGAACCTTCTGTGACTGACTTGCGATTCTCTCCTCTTTCTAATAAATGATGACAATTGAATATAAATAACCATGAATAAATTAGTAGAGTTTTGGTTCTGTTAAATTCTCTACTTCAAAACTGTTACAGGTTCCCTTTGTAAGACCCCAATTTTGACCCTAAGATCTCTCATGACTATCTCATCATTTGCATTGGCTTTGGGATCATACCTTGGCATCCTCCTTACCCCCTGTTCATTGGGTTTGCATTGGGAGATATCACCAAGCACATTTGATTGTATCATACTTTATTTTTCACTGCTCACTAACCAAAATACCAAAAATGTCTATGTATAACTTTGTTTCTTTTGTAGGAAGTGTTGCATCCACCAATGCCTCATCAAGTCCATATCTAAGGTTTGAAACCCTTAGTACAAGGATATCAATCAAGGTATGGTTCACATTGGTTCTAGACATCATATATGGATCCCTATGTTCTTGTAAGACCCCAATTTTGACCCTAAGATCCCTAATGTTATCTCATCATATACATTGGCTTTGGGATCACACATTGGCATCCTCTTTACCCTTCATTCATTTGGTTTACATTGGGAGAGATCACCAAGCACATTTGATTGTATCAGGCTTTGTTTTTAATTATTTACTAACCAAACAGCCAAAAATATGTCAATGTATAGTTTGTTGCTTTTGTAGGTAGTGTCAGTGTTCACCCATGCTCCATCAAGCTCATATCTAGGGTTTAAGACCCGCAATGCAAGGAGATCAATCAAGAGTTGGTTAAAATTTAATCTAGACATCATGTATGGATCCCCATGGTCTTCACATATCATTTTGATAAAGAACCATCAAGAGTTTGAAGCTTATTTTCCTTGGAAGCCCTAATTCATCTGGGTATCCTGTGTGACTTCCTCAATAAATTTCTTCAACATTTGATCAAATATTTCAAGTTATACTTCATATTACATCATTTTACACATATATTATCCATATTAGTCCTAAATATCAAGAGAAATGTCAAGTTTGCAAGTTGGTTCATGGTGGTTGACGAAAGAAAGTCAACTGATCAAAACTAGGTTCCCTAGACCCTATCTCCTACAATTTTTGTCATATGAAAATGGTTCCAAGATCCAAGTTAATCCTTGTGACATTCTAAACAACTTCCATGTTGAAGTCAAGATCTATTTTTTCTTGGAGATTCATTTTTTATGGTGAAAGATTATAGGTCATTTTGTATGAATCCTAGTTAGGAGGTCAACTTCTAAGGACCGTAACTTGCTCAATTTTTATGATATGAAAGCCATTCAATTTCCATGATCAAATTCAATATTTCCTATCCAAATTTTATGTTTGTAAGAAATTAAATTCAACTTGAAAATGCATGTTCCAAGAGGAAACATTATAGGTCATTTTAGGCCATTACCATTGAACAAGTGATTTTCCTCAACTTCTAAAATGCATAACTCCTTCATGACAAATCCAAATGAGGTAAAATTTATGACTAAATTAAATAGATTTGAAATATATACAACGTTTATGAAGGAACTTTTTCCATTTGAATCCCATAGCAAAAGTTATTTAAGGTGGAAGAAGTGAACATTTAACTTGGTACTTAGAAAATTTTCAAATATGTTTGATTTTCCAAACTTCCACCTCAAAATTCATCATGATACAAGCTTCAAATGGAAAAGTGTTCAACATTAAAGTTGTTCCCCTTGATCTCACCTTTGTAAAAAGTCCAAGATCATCTTATTTGGCAAAGAAATGAAGGACTTGTGCATGGGTTCTTTTCAAAGGACCATTTGGATGGATTTCACTTTCACACTTCAAATTCAAATGCAAGGTCACATGACATGATTTCAGCATTGCACACAAGCAATTTTGGACCTGAATACGTGACTTGATGGGGCTATCACATGCCCATGCAAGCATGCAAGGCAAATTGCTAAATTTGGCAAATTTTGGAAGTGTGTGGAAATGAATCACATTGGCTATAAATACAACCCTCATGGCTCAGAATTGAGGACCTCGTGCCCAAGCTTTGAACCTGCAATCCAAACCCTCACCATTAAAGGATAATCTTGAAGGTTTTCATTTGAAAATCTAGCTTCAAATATCATTTTGTTTTAAGATTTAAACTCCTAGAGTCCAAGCTTTTCTTTGATCCTAATCACCTCCTACAAGCTTCTGAAACCAAGCCAAGGACAATTGGAATCAAGATCAAGCAAGGTTGAAGCTCCCTCAAAGGTGATTTTTCAGAAACTCCATCTCTTTGATTCTTTCTCAATTCTTCACTATTTTTTGTGATATTTGGTTGGCTAAAGTTCTATCAATGTAGGCAACAAGATTGAGTTGCTTTGAGGTCAAATCGAAGCAACTCAGTTCCTGATCCTCAAAATTCAAATCTTTGTATCTCTTGATATACTTGGAATTGGACAAAATTGAGGCCAGATTCGAGCTCCTGAGCATTTTTTCTTTAAATTCATGTCTTGGTTTTTTATTTTCATGGTGGTTGGTGGTGAACCAGTCCGGTGAGGTCCACCGGAGAAGAAGACCAGAGCTAGGGCTCCGGTGATGTGTTGGTGTGTCCAAAGCCATTGGATAATGATCTAACGTTTTAATCTTAGCCATATGTTTTGATTACCAACCATGTGACGCGTTTGAATCAAGTGTTTGGTACACCTTAGCGTGTGGCCATCAGATCTGCCACCTCAATTAATGAGGAAGATCTGATGGCCTTTATTTATTTTTATTTCTTTTTAATTTATGATTTTATGTTTAATCCTTTTATTTTGCTTAATTCATAATAATTTCATTTTTAATCCCAAAAAATATGAGACTTTGACCAAAAATCTTTAAATATTTTCCTCTTTCATTTTCTGAATTAAAATTAATTTTGATATTTTTCATGAATTAAATGTTTTTGTACATATTTTTAATTGTTTAAAATACTTCTCACTTTTTAAAAATCATGAAAAAAAATTCTAAGGTCCTTTGACCTTGTTTGACCTAGGATAAATCTATTGGCCATTTATTTGGTGTTTTAAAGAGATTTTAGGTTTTGACCAAATTAAATTGTATTTTAATGCATTTTTAAATAGATTTTTAATTGATAAAATGTGTAAAAATTATGTTGAGCCATTTTTATGGTCTTGTGATGTTTGACTATTTGTTTGGGCCTTGGTCAAGATTGATTTGACTTTTGTTGGATTAAAATCATTGGATTTAGGGGATTGATGAAATGTACATTTCATCTCCCAAAATGAACGAATGATTTTAATTTGATAAAATTCCTCCCATGACCAATTTGTGTTTCTCTCATCCCATTTCCCCTTCATCTTCATCCCTATTCTTCCTATTCCTTTCATTGACCAATGAAATCTCAAATGTCCTAAGGCTAATTAGTTCACCAATGACCTTGTGTCAGATGAACCAATATAAGTATGGATGAGATAGGTTCATCCCTCTTGATCTTTTCTTTTAGTGTGTGGTATGTTTTAGGAGTTTGGTTCATTATACCAAATCTCTAACATGCATTAACACCCAAATTTCTATTTCCCGGTCTCAGATAGTTATGACTTCTACATAAGTCCAATTACGATTGCTTAGTATATAGCTAAATTTGACCCTAAAGGTGTAACACCCCGATAATAATATAATAATTATTTAAATTAAGTTAATAATATGTTTATTAATTTAATTAGATAATTGAATTATTATTATTATTATTTTGGAATAATAATTATTGGTATAATTATTTATTGGAATAAAATAAGTTGGAATAATAAAAAGTCCCATTTTTGGTAAAAAGGGTTTGCACGTGAAAAGGAAAATACAGAGAAGCGGTTGAAAGTGGAAAAAGGCTAAGAGGCAGAGCAAGAGAAGAGGAAAAGCTTGAAGCTAACGGAAGTGCCGGATTAACTCAGGTAAGGGGGTTTATCATCGATTAACGGGTATTATGGGATGATATGTACTGGGTAGTAAGAAACTATTGTTTTACCTCTGATTTGATTGATGCATGCTGAAATTGGTAGAATATTGGATGAACGGAATTGGGATTAAAATTGATGAAATTCGTAGGAATTAGAGGTAGAAACGTTAGAAAATTGTGGAATCGAAAGTGTATAATTCGTGTTAGATGAGATGAATGAATTATGTGTGAAATTTGGACTGTAGAAGGTTGAATTGGATAGATCTCGTAGCAGAGAAAGCCATTGCAGATCTGAGAGTTCTGGTTTCTGGTCATACGCGTATGGCACTAGGCAATACGCGTATGAGATGGCTGGTACGCGTATGGAGGAAGCCTTACGCGTATGGGTGAGAAAGATGATATTTTGAACGTGTTTTGGTCTCTGTTGGTACGCGTATGGGAATGTGATACGCGTAGCATACGCGTATGAGACAGGTGATACGCGTATGAGTTGGGCGAGGAAATGCGCAATACGCGTATGAGAGTGGGCAGTACGCGTATGGACTTGGCCAGGTTTGGGCAATACGCGTACGGGCATAGGCAATACGCGTATGGGCAGAATTGTGAATTTTCTGTGCTGTTGTTGTGCAGTTTCTAGTTGTTTAGGCTGAGTGTTGTAATTCAGCTGATGTATGACATATTAGGGATCATTTCCCGTGGCTTGGAGTAGTATAGGTATTAGTAGAGTGTACTAATACTGTGGTTGTTGTTTGGCATGATCTGATATGCTTATGTGATAAAATATTGATGATGTATGATGATATGCATGTTGTTGATGCTGCATTTGCTAGATGATTAGCATGCATGGCATAGCCTGTGGGGCTGTAGCTAATTCCCATGGTGAGGAATTAGTGAGTGAATTGTTATGGAATTGTTGCTGATGTTTGCATACTAGATGATTAGTGTGCATAGTCTAGCCTTTGGGGCTGTAGCTAATTCCCATGGTGAGGAATTAGTGAGTGAGTCATTAGATCCCAAATGAGTGGGACTAGTGAGCTTAGTAGCCGTATCTGGAGTTGATCGGTGAGCTTGAACTGTATGTTCAAGAATAGTCGGTACCGCATATGTTGAGTCTCATTGCATAATGAATGTATGGCATATAATATGAATGGATGTATTCCAGTATTATATGTGTGTTGTGTGTTGTGTTGTTGATGTTGAGTATGGTTGAGATTACACATATGATATATGTTACTGTTGAATATGATGTTTGAATGGATATTGCCGTTGCTGAGTGCGTAGTCTGATTAGGGTGAATTGATGTGTTATTTACTTAGCATTACATGTTGTTCTATAATGCTTATTATATTGATTGAGGAACTCACCCTTACAACTATTTTTCAGGTAACGAGCAGTGAGTTGAGTAGAGGCTAGTCCTTGGAGTCTAGTGTCGTCCTTAGTGGTCATGCTCTGGTAGATGTAACATCGGGAGGGGATGTTTGACTATGCTTTAATCTAATTGTTGATCAACTTTACATGTAATGTAATACATGATTTGATTGTCGATGTTTTGTATCCGCTGCGAATTATGCAAAAGAGTCTTATTTTGATTAAATAAATGAGCATGACAGGATAAGTTGATGATTGTTGTGAAATGATTGTGTGACACCCGTCGGGGCATAATTACTCTGATTTGATATGTTATATATTTTAATTAAATATTTTGGGGCATTTTAGTAGGGTGTTACATTAGTGGTATCAGAGCATAGTCGGTCGAGTCGAGTCGTAATTATTCTGTTTCCCCGTACGGTATAGGTGTTGTGTAACCTATCAGTACTCATTGTTTTAGTTTGTTTGGGTTTTCAGAATAGAGATGGCTGGAAGAGGTAGAGATGATGCTGCGATTGCTGAGGCTCTGGGTATGCTAGCTGGAGTACTTGGAGGAAATCAGAATGTTATGGGAATGGGAGCTGCTCGTCAACTGAGTGAGTTCCAGAAGAACAATCCTCCAATGTTCAAGGGAGCATACGATCCAGATGGCGCTCAGAAGTGGTTGAAGGAGATCGAGAGGATCTTCAGAGTAACTGAGTGTGCTGATAACCAGAAGGTCAGGTTCGGTACGCATATGCTGTCAGAGGAAGCTGATGATTGGTGGGTTGCTACCCGCACTGAGTTGGAATCTGCTGGGAATGCTGAGATCACTTGGGCTGTGTTCAGAGAGAGATTCCTGAGGAAGTATTTTCCAGAGGATGTTAGAGGGAAGAAAGAGATAGAATTTTTGGAATTGAAGCAGGGTAACAAGTCTGTTACTGAGTATGCTGCTAAGTTCACAGAGCTGTCAAAGTATTATACTCCCTATAATGAGGCTGCTGGAGAATTTTCAAAGTGTGTGAAGTTTGAGAACGGGCTGCGTCCCGAGATCAAACAGGCTATTGGATATCAGCGGATCAGGGTGTTTTCTGACTTGGTTGACTGTTGCAGGATTTTTGAACAGGATTCCAAAGCCAGAGCAGAGAGCTATCAGCAAAGGGTTGATAGGAAAGGCAAGAGTCAGAATGACCGTGGAAAACCGTATGCAGCTGGCAAAGGTTTTCAGAGGCAGAGTGGGATGAAGAGGCCTAGTGGGGGAGACTCTAGTGCTCCTGTTAAGTGTTATAGATGTGGTCGGGCTGGACATCGTGTTCATGAGTGTACCAGTGCTGAGATGAAGTGTTTCAAGTGTGGTAAAGGTGGTCATTTGGCTGCAGAGTGCCGGTTGAAGACTGTAACTTGTTTCAACTGTGGAGAGTTGGGTCATATCAGTCCACAGTGTCCTAAGCCGAAGAAAGAGAATCAGTCAGGAGGCAAGGTCTTTGCTTTATCGGGTTCTGAGACTTCTGCAGATGATCGTTTGATCTGAGGTACGTGTTATATTAATGGCTTTCCTCTTGTAGCTATTATTGACACAGGTGCGACTCATTCCTTTATATCTTTGGATTGTGCTGTGAAACTTAAGTTAGAGATATCTGAGATGTTTGGAAGTATGGTGATTGATACTCCTGCGAAGGGTTCAGTGACTACTACTTCAGTTTGTTTAAATTGTTCCTTGAGTATTTTTGGTAGAGACTTTGGGATAGACCTTGTGTGTCTTCCACTAGTGCAGATTGATGTGATCTTGGGAATGAACTGGTTGGTGTTTAACCGAGTTTCTATTAACTGCTTTGATAAAACTGTGATCTTTCCCGAGATTGAGAAAGAAAGGAGTTTGTTTCTATCAGCAAGGCAAGTGAATGAGGAAGTAGCTGGTGGGGCAGAGTTGTTTATGCTGTTAGCAACTTTGGAGGCTAAAGATAAACTGGTGATTGGCGATTTATCAGTGGTGTGTGATTTTCCTGATGTGTTTTCGGAAGAAGTGAATGAGTTACCACCAGAGCGTGAAGTTGAGTTCTCGATTGATTTGGTACCTGGTACTAGACCGATATCGATGACTCCATATCGTATGTCTGCTGTTGAGTTAGCTGAATTGAAGAGTCAGTTGGAAGATCTGTTGGATAAGAAGTTTATTCGTCCGAGTGTGTCACCGTGGGGTGCACCAGTGTTATTGGTTAAGAAGAAAGAAGGTACTATGAGGTTGTGTGTGGACTACAGACAACTGAATAAAGTGACGATCAAGAATCGGTATCCTTTGCCGAGGATCGATGATTTGATGGATCAATTGGTTGGTGCGAGTGTGTTCAGCAAAATAGATTTGAGATCTGGGTATCATCAGATACGTGTGAAAACTGAGGATATTCAGAAGACTGCTTTCAGAACAAGGTATGGACATTATGAGTATTCTGTGATGCCTTTTGGTGTGACTAATGCGCCTGGAGTATTTATGGAGTATATGAATAGGATTTTCCATCCGTACCTGGACAAGTTTGTAGTAGTGTTTATTGATGACATTTTGGTGTATTCGAAATCTGAAGAAGAGCATGCTGAGCATTTGAGAGTGGTTTTAGAAGTCCTCCGAGGAAAGAAGTTATTTGCTAAACTGTCTAAGTGTGAATTTTGGTTAGAAGAGGTTAGTTTTCTTGGTCATGTGATTTCAAGAGGTGGTGTTGCTGTTGATCCTTCTAAGATAGAAGCGGTGTCTAAGTGGGAAGCTCCGAAGTCAGTTTCTGAGATAAGGAGTTTTCTTGGACTTGCAGGTTATTATAGAAAATTCATTGAGGGATTTTCCAAGTTGGCATTACCGTTGACAATGTTGACTAGGAAGGGGCAAGCGTTTGTTTGGGATTCAAAATGTGAAGAAGGTTTCCAAGAG
The DNA here is from genome assembly GCF_024323335.1 of Lathyrus oleraceus. Taxonomy (NCBI): domain Eukaryota; kingdom Viridiplantae; phylum Streptophyta; class Magnoliopsida; order Fabales; family Fabaceae; genus Lathyrus; species Lathyrus oleraceus. The sequence goes on from NC_066584.1 coordinate 514,530,862, forward strand.
TTAAAGAAAAGGTTGACTACTGCTCCTATCCTGATATTACCGAGTTCGTCGGAACTATTCGAGGTTTATTGTGATGCTTCATTGTTGGGTTTAGGTGGTGTGTTGATGCAGAATAAGCAGGTTATAGCTTATGCTTCGAGACAGCTAAGGGTTCATGAGAGGAACTATCCAACACATGATTTAGAGTTGGCAGCCGTGGTATTTGTTCTGAAGTTGTGGAGGCATTATTTGTACGGATCAAGATTTGAGGTTTTCAGTGATCATAAAAGTTTGAAGTATTTGTTTGACCAGAAAGAGCTAAATATGAGACAGAGGAGATGGTTAGAATTTCTGAAGGATTATGATTTTGGTTTGAATTACCATCCGGGTAAAGCAAATGTAGTGGCTGATGCATTGAGTCGGAAATCATTGCATATGTCTATGTTAATGGTTAAAGAGTTGGATTTAATTGAACAGTTTAGAGATTTGAGTTTGGTGTGTGAGAGTACTCACAATAGTGTTAAATTGGGAATGTTGAAGTTAACGAGTAATATTTTGGATGAGATCAGAGAGGGTCAGAAATCCGATATGCTTCTGGTTGACAAGTTGACTCTAGTGAATCAAGATCAAGGTGGTGAATTCAGAGTAGATGAGAATGGTGTTTTGAAATTTGGTAATCGGGTGTGTATTCCGGATGTTACCGAACTCAAGAAGAGTATTCTGGAGGAAGGACATCGTAGTGGCTTGAGTATTCATCCTGGAGCTACGAAAATGTATCATGATTTGAAAAAGCTATTTTGGTGGCCGGGAATGAAGAGAGAAATTGCGAGTTTTGTTTATTCCTGTTTGACTTGTCAGAAGTCAAAGATTGAGCATCAGAAGCCGTCTGGGCTAATGCAACCGTTGGCTATTCCCGAGTGGAAGTGGGATAGTATCAGTATGGATTTTGTTTCTGGTTTGCCGAGGACAAATAAGAATTTTGAGGCTATTTGGGTGATTGTTGATAGATTGACGAAGTCGGCTCATTTCATTCCGATCAGAATGGATTATCCGTTAGAGAGATTAGCCGAGTTGTATATTGAGAAGATTGTAAGTTTGCATGGTATTCCGTCTAGTATTGTTTCGGACAGAGATCCTAGATTTACATCGAAATTTTGGGAAGGTTTGCAGAGAGCTTTGGGAACTAAGCTGAGATTGAGTTCTGCATACCATCCGCAGACTGATGGTCAGACTGAGAGGACGATTCAGTCATTAGAGGATCTTTTGAGAGCTTGTGTTTTGGAAAAGGGAGGTGCTTGGGATTGTTATTTGCCTTTGATTGAGTTTACCTACAACAATAGTTTTCATTCGAGCATTGGTATGGCACCATTTGAAGCTTTGTATGGTAGGAGATGTCGGACACCGTTATGTTGGTATGAGTCCGGTGAGAGTGCTGTGGTTGGACCGGAGATTGTTCAACAGACTACAGAAAAGATTAAGATGATTCAGGAGAAGATGAGAATTGCTCAGAGTCGTCAGAAGAGTTATCATGACAAGAGGAGGAAGTCACTTGAGTTCCAAGAGGGAGATCATGTGTTTCTTCGTGTTACTCCGATAACTGGGGTTGGTCGAGCTTTGAAGTCGAAGAAGTTGACACCTCGATTTATTGGTCCTTATCAGATTTTGGAGAGGATAGGGGAGGTAGCCTATCGTATCGCTTTACCGCCGTCGCTTGCGAATTTGCATGAGGTTTTTCATGTGTCTCAGTTGAGGAGGTACATTCATGATCCGTCGCATGTAGTCCAAGTAGATGATGTACAGGTGAGAGATAACCTGACTGTTGAAACATCACCTATGAGGATCGAGGATCGAGAGTTGAAGCAGTTGCGGGGTAAAGAGATCGCCTTGGTGAAGGTAGCTTGGGGAGGACCAGCAGGTGGCAATGTGACTTGGGAACTTGAGAGTCAGATGAAGGAGTCTTATCCGGAGTTGTTCGCTTGAGGTATGTTTTCGAGGACGAAAACTCTTTAGTGGGGGAGAGTTGTAACACCCCGATAATAATATAATAATTATTTAAATTAAGTTAATAATATGTTTATTAATTTAATTAGATAATTGAATTATTATTATTATTATTTTGGAATAATAATTATTGGTATAATTATTTATTGGAATAAAATAAGTTGGAATAATAAAAAGTCCCATTTTTGGTAAAAAGGGTTTGCACGTGAAAAGGAAAATACAGAGAAGCGGTTGAAAGTGGAAAAAGGCTAAGAGGCAGAGCAAGAGAAGAGGAAAAGCTTGAAGCTAACGGAAGTGCCGGATTAACTCAGGTAAGGGGGTTTATCATCGATTAACGGGTATTATGGGATGATATGTACTGGGTAGTAAGAAACTATTGTTTTACCTCTGATTTGATTGATGCATGCTGAAATTGGTAGAATATTGGATGAACGGAATTGGGATTAAAATTGATGAAATTCGTAGGAATTAGAGGTAGAAACGTTAGAAAATTGTGGAATCGAAAGTGTATAATTCGTGTTAGATGAGATGAATGAATTATGTGTGAAATTTGGACTGTAGAAGGTTGAATTGGATAGATCTCGTAGCAGAGAAAGCCATTGCAGATCTGAGAGTTCTGGTTTCTGGTCATACGCGTATGGCACTAGGCAATACGCGTATGAGATGGCTGGTACGCGTATGGAGGAAGCCTTACGCGTATGGGTGAGAAAGATGATATTTTGAACGTGTTTTGGTCTCTGTTGGTACGCGTATGGGAATGTGATACGCGTAGCATACGCGTATGAGACAGGTGATACGCGTATGAGTTGGGCGAGGAAATGCGCAATACGCGTATGAGAGTGGGCAGTACGCGTATGGACTTGGCCAGGTTTGGGCAATACGCGTACGGGCATAGGCAATACGCGTATGGGCAGAATTGTGAATTTTCTGTGCTGTTGTTGTGCAGTTTCTAGTTGTTTAGGCTGAGTGTTGTAATTCAGCTGATGTATGACATATTAGGGATCATTTCCCGTGGCTTGGAGTAGTATAGGTATTAGTAGAGTGTACTAATACTGTGGTTGTTGTTTGGCATGATCTGATATGCTTATGTGATAAAATATTGATGATGTATGATGATATGCATGTTGTTGATGCTGCATTTGCTAGATGATTAGCATGCATGGCATAGCCTGTGGGGCTGTAGCTAATTCCCATGGTGAGGAATTAGTGAGTGAATTGTTATGGAATTGTTGCTGATGTTTGCATACTAGATGATTAGTGTGCATAGTCTAGCCTTTGGGGCTGTAGCTAATTCCCATGGTGAGGAATTAGTGAGTGAGTCATTAGATCCCAAATGAGTGGGACTAGTGAGCTTAGTAGCCGTATCTGGAGTTGATCGGTGAGCTTGAACTGTATGTTCAAGAATAGTCGGTACCGCATATGTTGAGTCTCATTGCATAATGAATGTATGGCATATAATATGAATGGATGTATTCCAGTATTATATGTGTGTTGTGTGTTGTGTTGTTGATGTTGAGTATGGTTGAGATTACACATATGATATATGTTACTGTTGAATATGATGTTTGAATGGATATTGCCGTTGCTGAGTGCGTAGTCTGATTAGGGTGAATTGATGTGTTATTTACTTAGCATTACATGTTGTTCTATAATGCTTATTATATTGATTGAGGAACTCACCCTTACAACTATTTTTCAGGTAACGAGCAGTGAGTTGAGTAGAGGCTAGTCCTTGGAGTCTAGTGTCGTCCTTAGTGGTCATGCTCTGGTAGATGTAACATCGGGAGGGGATGTTTGACTATGCTTTAATCTAATTGTTGATCAACTTTACATGTAATGTAATACATGATTTGATTGTCGATGTTTTGTATCCGCTGCGAATTATGCAAAAGAGTCTTATTTTGATTAAATAAATGAGCATGACAGGATAAGTTGATGATTGTTGTGAAATGATTGTGTGACACCCGTCGGGGCATAATTACTCTGATTTGATATGTTATATATTTTAATTAAATATTTTGGGGCATTTTAGTAGGGTGTTACATTAGTGGTATCAGAGCATAGTCGGTCGAGTCGAGTCGTAATTATTCTGTTTCCCCGTACGGTATAGGTGTTGTGTAACCTATCAGTACTCATTGTTTTAGTTTGTTTGGGTTTTCAGAATAGAGATGGCTGGAAGAGGTAGAGATGATGCTGCGATTGCTGAGGCTCTGGGTATGCTAGCTGGAGTACTTGGAGGAAATCAGAATGTTATGGGAATGGGAGCTGCTCGTCAACTGAGTGAGTTCCAGAAGAACAATCCTCCAATGTTCAAGGGAGCATACGATCCAGATGGCGCTCAGAAGTGGTTGAAGGAGATCGAGAGGATCTTCAGAGTAACTGAGTGTGCTGATAACCAGAAGGTCAGGTTCGGTACGCATATGCTGTCAGAGGAAGCTGATGATTGGTGGGTTGCTACCCGCACTGAGTTGGAATCTGCTGGGAATGCTGAGATCACTTGGGCTGTGTTCAGAGAGAGATTCCTGAGGAAGTATTTTCCAGAGGATGTTAGAGGGAAGAAAGAGATAGAATTTTTGGAATTGAAGCAGGGTAACAAGTCTGTTACTGAGTATGCTGCTAAGTTCACAGAGCTGTCAAAGTATTATACTCCCTATAATGAGGCTGCTGGAGAATTTTCAAAGTGTGTGAAGTTTGAGAACGGGCTGCGTCCCGAGATCAAACAGGCTATTGGATATCAGCGGATCAGGGTGTTTTCTGACTTGGTTGACTGTTGCAGGATTTTTGAACAGGATTCCAAAGCCAGAGCAGAGAGCTATCAGCAAAGGGTTGATAGGAAAGGCAAGAGTCAGAATGACCGTGGAAAACCGTATGCAGCTGGCAAAGGTTTTCAGAGGCAGAGTGGGATGAAGAGGCCTAGTGGGGGAGACTCTAGTGCTCCTGTTAAGTGTTATAGATGTGGTCGGGCTGGACATCGTGTTCATGAGTGTACCAGTGCTGAGATGAAGTGTTTCAAGTGTGGTAAAGGTGGTCATTTGGCTGCAGAGTGCCGGTTGAAGACTGTAACTTGTTTCAACTGTGGAGAGTTGGGTCATATCAGTCCACAGTGTCCTAAGCCGAAGAAAGAGAATCAGTCAGGAGGCAAGGTCTTTGCTTTATCGGGTTCTGAGACTTCTGCAGATGATCGTTTGATCTGAGGTACGTGTTATATTAATGGCTTTCCTCTTGTAGCTATTATTGACACAGGTGCGACTCATTCCTTTATATCTTTGGATTGTGCTGTGAAACTTAAGTTAGAGATATCTGAGATGTTTGGAAGTATGGTGATTGATACTCCTGCGAAGGGTTCAGTGACTACTACTTCAGTTTGTTTAAATTGTTCCTTGAGTATTTTTGGTAGAGACTTTGGGATAGACCTTGTGTGTCTTCCACTAGTGCAGATTGATGTGATCTTGGGAATGAACTGGTTGGTGTTTAACCGAGTTTCTATTAACTGCTTTGATAAAACTGTGATCTTTCCCGAGATTGAGAAAGAAAGGAGTTTGTTTCTATCAGCAAGGCAAGTGAATGAGGAAGTAGCTGGTGGGGCAGAGTTGTTTATGCTGTTAGCAACTTTGGAGGCTAAAGATAAACTGGTGATTGGCGATTTATCAGTGGTGTGTGATTTTCCTGATGTGTTTTCGGAAGAAGTGAATGAGTTACCACCAGAGCGTGAAGTTGAGTTCTCGATTGATTTGGTACCTGGTACTAGACCGATATCGATGACTCCATATCGTATGTCTGCTGTTGAGTTAGCTGAATTGAAGAGTCAGTTGGAAGATCTGTTGGATAAGAAGTTTATTCGTCCGAGTGTGTCACCGTGGGGTGCACCAGTGTTATTGGTTAAGAAGAAAGAAGGTACTATGAGGTTGTGTGTGGACTACAGACAACTGAATAAAGTGACGATCAAGAATCGGTATCCTTTGCCGAGGATCGATGATTTGATGGATCAATTGGTTGGTGCGAGTGTGTTCAGCAAAATAGATTTGAGATCTGGGTATCATCAGATACGTGTGAAAACTGAGGATATTCAGAAGACTGCTTTCAGAACAAGGTATGGACATTATGAGTATTCTGTGATGCCTTTTGGTGTGACTAATGCGCCTGGAGTATTTATGGAGTATATGAATAGGATTTTCCATCCGTACCTGGACAAGTTTGTAGTAGTGTTTATTGATGACATTTTGGTGTATTCGAAATCTGAAGAAGAGCATGCTGAGCATTTGAGAGTGGTTTTAGAAGTCCTCCGAGGAAAGAAGTTATTTGCTAAACTGTCTAAGTGTGAATTTTGGTTAGAAGAGGTTAGTTTTCTTGGTCATGTGATTTCAAGAGGTGGTGTTGCTGTTGATCCTTCTAAGATAGAAGCGGTGTCTAAGTGGGAAGCTCCGAAGTCAGTTTCTGAGATAAGGAGTTTTCTTGGACTTGCAGGTTATTATAGAAAATTCATTGAGGGATTTTCCAAGTTGGCATTACCGTTGACAATGTTGACTAGGAAGGGGCAAGCGTTTGTTTGGGATTCAAAATGTGAAGAAGGTTTCCAAGAGTTAAAGAAAAGGTTGACTACTGCTCCTATCCTGATATTACCGAGTTCGTCGGAACTATTCGAGGTTTATTGTGATGCTTCATTGTTGGGTTTAGGTGGTGTGTTGATGCAGAATAAGCAGGTTATAGCTTATGCTTCGAGACAGCTAAGGGTTCATGAGAGGAACTATCCAACACATGATTTAGAGTTGGCAGCCGTGGTATTTGTTCTGAAGTTGTGGAGGCATTATTTGTACGGATCAAGATTTGAGGTTTTCAGTGATCATAAAAGTTTGAAGTATTTGTTTGACCAGAAAGAGCTAAATATGAGACAGAGGAGATGGTTAGAATTTCTGAAGGATTATGATTTTGGTTTGAATTACCATCCGGGTAAAGCAAATGTAGTGGCTGATGCATTGAGTCGGAAATCATTGCATATGTCTATGTTAATGGTTAAAGAGTTGGATTTAATTGAACAGTTTAGAGATTTGAGTTTGGTGTGTGAGAGTACTCACAATAGTGTTAAATTGGGAATGTTGAAGTTAACGAGTAATATTTTGGATGAGATCAGAGAGGGTCAGAAATCCGATATGCTTCTGGTTGACAAGTTGACTCTAGTGAATCAAGATCAAGGTGGTGAATTCAGAGTAGATGAGAATGGTGTTTTGAAATTTGGTAATCGGGTGTGTATTCCGGATGTTACCGAACTCAAGAAGAGTATTCTGGAGGAAGGACATCGTAGTGGCTTGAGTATTCATCCTGGAGCTACGAAAATGTATCATGATTTGAAAAAGCTATTTTGGTGGCCGGGAATGAAGAGAGAAATTGCGAGTTTTGTTTATTCCTGTTTGACTTGTCAGAAGTCAAAGATTGAGCATCAGAAGCCGTCTGGGCTAATGCAACCGTTGGCTATTCCCGAGTGGAAGTGGGATAGTATCAGTATGGATTTTGTTTCTGGTTTGCCGAGGACAAATAAGAATTTTGAGGCTATTTGGGTGATTGTTGATAGATTGACGAAGTCGGCTCATTTCATTCCGATCAGAATGGATTATCCGTTAGAGAGATTAGCCGAGTTGTATATTGAGAAGATTGTAAGTTTGCATGGTATTCCGTCTAGTATTGTTTCGGACAGAGATCCTAGATTTACATCGAAATTTTGGGAAGGTTTGCAGAGAGCTTTGGGAACTAAGCTGAGATTGAGTTCTGCATACCATCCGCAGACTGATGGTCAGACTGAGAGGACGATTCAGTCATTAGAGGATCTTTTGAGAGCTTGTGTTTTGGAAAAGGGAGGTGCTTGGGATTGTTATTTGCCTTTGATTGAGTTTACCTACAACAATAGTTTTCATTCGAGCATTGGTATGGCACCATTTGAAGCTTTGTATGGTAGGAGATGTCGGACACCGTTATGTTGGTATGAGTCCGGTGAGAGTGCTGTGGTTGGACCGGAGATTGTTCAACAGACTACAGAAAAGATTAAGATGATTCAGGAGAAGATGAGAATTGCTCAGAGTCGTCAGAAGAGTTATCATGACAAGAGGAGGAAGTCACTTGAGTTCCAAGAGGGAGATCATGTGTTTCTTCGTGTTACTCCGATAACTGGGGTTGGTCGAGCTTTGAAGTCGAAGAAGTTGACACCTCGATTTATTGGTCCTTATCAGATTTTGGAGAGGATAGGGGAGGTAGCCTATCGTATCGCTTTACCGCCGTCGCTTGCGAATTTGCATGAGGTTTTTCATGTGTCTCAGTTGAGGAGGTACATTCATGATCCGTCGCATGTAGTCCAAGTAGATGATGTACAGGTGAGAGATAACCTGACTGTTGAAACATCACCTATGAGGATCGAGGATCGAGAGTTGAAGCAGTTGCGGGGTAAAGAGATCGCCTTGGTGAAGGTAGCTTGGGGAGGACCAGCAGGTGGCAATGTGACTTGGGAACTTGAGAGTCAGATGAAGGAGTCTTATCCGGAGTTGTTCGCTTGAGGTATGTTTTCGAGGACGAAAACTCTTTAGTGGGGGAGAGTTGTAACACCCCGATAATAATATAATAATTATTTAAATTAAGTTAATAATATGTTTATTAATTTAATTAGATAATTGAATTATTATTATTATTATTTTGGAATAATAATTATTGGTATAATTATTTATTGGAATAAAATAAGTTGGAATAATAAAAAGTCCCATTTTTGGTAAAAAGGGTTTGCACGTGAAAAGGAAAATACAGAGAAGCGGTTGAAAGTGGAAAAAGGCTAAGAGGCAGAGCAAGAGAAGAGGAAAAGCTTGAAGCTAACGGAAGTGCCGGATTAACTCAGGTAAGGGGGGTTTATCATCGATTAACGGGTATTATGGGATGATATGTACTGGGTAGTAAGAAACTATTGTTTTACCTCTGATTTGATTGATGCATGCTGAAATTGGTAGAATATTGGATGAACGGAATTGGGATTAAAATTGATGAAATTCGTAGGAATTAGAGGTAGAAACGTTAGAAAATTGTGGAATCGAAAGTGTATAATTCGTGTTAGATGAGATGAATGAATTATGTGTGAAATTTGGACTGTAGAAGGTTGAATTGGATAGATCTCGTAGCAGAGAAAGCCATTGCAGATCTGAGAGTTCTGGTTTCTGGTCATACGCGTATGGCACTAGGCAATACGCGTATGAGATGGCTGGTACGCGTATGGAGGAAGCCTTACGCGTATGGGTGAGAAAGATGATATTTGAACGTGTTTTGGTCTCTGTTGGTACGCGTATGGGAATGTGATACGCGTAGCATACGCGTATGAGACAGGTGATACGCGTATGAGTTGGGCGAGGAAATGCGCAATACGCGTATGAGAGTGGGCAGTACACGTATGGACTTGGCCAGGTTTGGGCAATACGCGTACGGGCATAGGCAATACGCGTATGGGCAGAATTGTGAATTTTCTGTGCTGTTGTTGTGCAGTTTCTAGTTGTTTAGGCTGAGTGTTGTAATTCAGCTGATGTATGACATATTAGGGATCATTTCCCGTGGCTTGGAGTAGTATAGGTATTAGTAGAGTGTACTAATACTGTGGTTGTTGTTTGGCATGATCTGATATGCTTATGTGATAAAATATTGATGATGTATGATGATATGCATGTTGTTGATGCTGCATTTGCTAGATGATTAGCATGCATGGCATAGCCTGTGGGGCTGTAGCTAATTCCCATGGTGAGGAATTAGTGAGTGAATTGTTATGGAATTGTTGCTGATGTTTGCATACTAGATGATTAGTGTGCATAGTCTAGCCTTGGGGCTGTAGCTAATTCCCATGGTGAGGAATTAGTGAGTGAGTCATTAGATCCCAAATGAGTGGGACTAGTGAGCTTAGTAGCCGTATCTGGAGTTGATCGGTGAGCTTGAACTGTATGTTCAAGAATAGTCGGTACCGCATATGTTGAGTCTCATTGCATAATGAATGTATGGCATATAATATGAATGGATGTATTCCAGTATTATATGTGTGTTGTGTGTGTGTTGTTGATGTTGAGTATGGTTGAGATTACACATATGATATATGTTACTGTTGAATATGATGTTTGAATGGATATTGCCGTTGCTGAGTGCGTAGTCTGATTAGGGTGAATTGATGTGTTATTTACTTAGCATTACATGTTGTTCTATAATGCTTATTATATTGATTGAGGAACTCACCCTTACAACTATTTTTCAGGTAACGAGCAGTGAGTTGAGTAGAGGCTAGTCCTTGGAGTCTAGTGTCGTCCTTAGTGGTCATGCTCTGGTAGATGTAACATCGGGAGGGGATGTTTGACTATGCTTTAATCTAATTGTTGATCAACTTTACATGTAATGTAATACATGATTTGATTGTCGATGTTTTGTATCCGCTGCGAATTATGCAAAAGAGTCTTATTTTGATTAAATAAATGAGCATGACAGGATAAGTTGATGATTGTTGTGAAATGATTGTGTGACACCCGTCGGGGCATAATTACTCTGATTTGATATGTTATATATTTTAATTAAATATTTTGGGGCATTTTAGTAGGGTGTTACAAAAGGCATAGCATTCTAGTAAGTGAGATTGTAAGTCTCCCATCCTTCATGGTATAGTATGGAAACTTGGCCTTTTTTCCTTCATATGGAAGATGTCTTGGATCAAGGATTCATATTTGTGAATGGATGGTTGAGTATTCTTCAAAGAATGACTTAATCAATTAAAAAGCAAAACACCACCAACACTCGAGTAACTCTTATTAACATTGCTTTACTTTAAAGTCATTTACTTTATGAAATTTAATTTTCATTCATTTATCATTCATTTCCGTTTACATTTCATTTAACTTGTTTATGTTTATGCCATTTTCACTTTGCTCATTTGAGCCATATCTTGTGATTGTATATATTTGTTTGTGCATTTTGATTTTGTTTGTGGCCTTAGGACCTTAAAATACTTAATAAACAACAAAAACCCTAAAAAGTGTTTGGTAGACTGTTGATATTGATCTAAACTTTTGGACTTAGAACTAGGCAACATTCCCTGTGCAAAAAGGACTTGGCCAATGCCAACATTTTGAGACAAAGTTATTGAGAGTTGAGCCTTCATCTGATGCAAGTCTTGGGATTCATTTGAATTCATTTATTACTTTTTCTTTGAGCTAAGTGTTATTCTGATCTTGTGTCTGATGTTTTCTTCTGAGTTGATCAAGGAATAATTCATCTGATACATAAAAAAAACAAAGAAGACTGCTAGCTATGGGAATTGTTTGCTTGGATGTGTATATCTTTATTTGATGCCTTGATCTTCTTGATGTTTGAATATTGCTAATTTCTTATTGATTATTGCTTGATTAAAGTCCAAAGGGAAAATGGGTTTTCTATATGACATTCTTATCTGTTGGATTGCATCACATTTGTTAGATCTTTTCAACTCTTAACTTTTAATTTTATGCTTAGGGTAGCCTCTTCATCTCCTCCCACTTCTTAAATTCCAAAATCTCTCCCCCTTTTTAAAAACTCTCTTTGCTTGTGATTTCAAACTTATATCTTATTTTAAATAGAAACTTTGGCCATATGCCAATGGATTTTTTTTAAACTCTTTTCTTAAATCAAATTTGTAAATAAACTTAATCATATTGACTTAAAATTTTAAAACACAAAAAGAACTAATAACTTCATTCAAATTTTTGGCCCTTTGTGCCTGTAACACCTCAAAATTTGCCCTCCTCTTCTTGGGACTAGTTTCACACATTGCATTTCATATTTTAGAGCATTAGGCATTGCATTTTGCATATCATCTGAAAATAAGAAGGTCATCCTCCAAAGTCTTTTCAAGAGATGGAGAAGTTGCATGATTCAAGCCTGAGGGTCTCTTTGGATTGATTGTCAACCATCTGAGGGTTTGTGCTTCAGTTAGGGTTTCCTGATCCTTCAAAGGTCTTGAGCATTATCTTGCTTGCAAGGATATATTACCATCATCATGGTTCTATCATCATCAGGAATTTCACTGTGCATCCTCAAGTTCCTTTGGATTAGGGTTTTGACCTCTGGTCAACCCTAATCAATGCATTCTTCCAGCTAGGGTTTCTCCAGGAGATGAAGCATTTTATTGGGATAAAGATCACATGATCATTATATTGAGCCTACATGAGCTAGGGTTTCACTTCTGAGCCATTTCCTCAAGTGGTGGAGGTTCAAGCTGATCAGGGCATGTCAAGGTTATCTAAGGACCACAAACCAGTCAACTGTGCAAGAGTTGAGGGCTATGAGGTGGGGAGATGAGTTTCAACACCTTAATCATGTTCAAAAGAGGTCCATTCATCATTCTAAACATCTATCTTGAAGATTTTGAAGTCATGGCAAAAGTTTCCAAAAATGGAAAGTGACCTGTAATTTCAAGTTTCCTAAAATGGCAAGTTTTTGGCCCACATTCAACTTGATTTTTCAACATCAAGGAAGCTTAAAATGGATTTTTGGTGAACATGAAAGTTGAAGATCTTTCTCTCCCCTTTTCAAAAAGTCCTATATCATGTCCATCTGATGATTGGTTGAGAAGTTATGGTAAAATGATTACAAAGTGTACATGGAAGTTCAACATGACATAACTTTTGATTCAAAACTCCAAATTGGTCCACTCTTTTTGCAAAATGCTTGTTTTGACCAATAATTTCCAAATCAACCATTGCCTTGCATGGAAAAAGCTCATGTGATAACTTGTTCATTCATGTACATTTTGGAGGGAAAATTGATATTTCAAATTTGGTTGATGATACAAGCAATTTAACCATTCCATGTTGATTTTTGGATGTTTGTAAGTGAACTTGAAGCATAACATGGCACTGTTCACGTGCACATGTCCATGCATAGTCTCATTTTTCATTTTTTGCAATTCACTTCATAACTCACTAATCCTAATTAACCATTGTCTAATTTTGATTACAGCATCATTATTGAATCATATAAAAGCCTAATCATAACTGTTTTTGCTGATAACAAACTTTGAGATCTCAAATTTCCATTTTCCCTCCAAAATTCTCTCACTTCAATTTTCATTTTTCTTCACATAACTCTTCAATATTCTTGCATAATCGTGTTCATCGTGCATTGTTAAGCAAGATTCAACCATTGTTTTGGACAATTGAGCAAAATTTGGAGCTATTCAAGTGCCTTCACATGTCAATGGAAATTTGGAATTAAGCTGGATCCAAGTGGTTTCAAGTGATGATTTGTGCTTAAAGCTTCATTAGAGGTTGAAGGAAGCTGATCTGGAGATTCTGAAGGCTTAAGGACACGATTACATTGAACTTCATCTCAGGTGAGTTGAAAATCGATTCTCATATTTGGATGTTTTATGTACATAATCATGTAAATCTTCCAGTGGTGATCATGCTGATATGTTTATATTTGAAATTGGATGTAAAATGAACATGTATGAGTGAATTGAAGTTTTGCACATGGAAATGTTTTCACTCGATCCATGAAATATAGGAAGAATTAGGCTAGATGATTATGATATCTGTGATCCTCGTTGCAAGATGGTTCGAACCATATGCATTTCATCAATTTCTGGAAATTTTCTTCATGGATCTCCGCCTGTACCACCGGAGAAGACGGTGGAAACCGCCGTCCTCCGCCGTCTGCATATTGCCTAGGGTTTCATGTGTTAAACGCTGCGTTTTCAATTCTCCAGCGCCAGTGACTGTCCACACGCGGGTTCGATTCTCCACTCATGTTATTTCTTAATTTATTTTTGAGCGCTCCTTTGACTTAGCTAGCGCGTGTTCGATCCTGGCAGACGCATATTTCTGAATTGTATTTTTGAACGTTCTCATTTACCATAAGCGCATGGGTTCGATTCCTGTCCATGCGCTTTCTGATTATTTCATTTAAGCGCTCTTGTCAACCTTGTGTGCATGTGTTCGAATCCTGCTGAATGCATATGCTGATTTTCATTTTGAATTTCATTTTCCTTCACATTTTCATGTTAATCCATATTATTTCCTCAACTTTCAAAAATCATAAAAAATAGTAGGATGATCCAAATTGATCCAAATTTTTTTTCACATTTTTGTTTTAATGTCTAGTATATTTTAGCATTAATTTCATGAATTGTGTGATTCTAGATTTTTAATTGTGAATTGTTGATTGCATCATGTGCCAAATTGATGTGCCATGTTCATTTGCTTGTGAAATGCTATGCTTTAATCCAATTGACTTGAAATTTGGCATGCTTGATCTTAACATGTGATGTGATTTTTTGGCGTTGGTGTGGAATTTTTATCATGTTCTATCACTGTTTTGGACACATGAACATATGTTGTGACAATTTGTGTCACATTTTAGATGTTGCATTTGTGCATTTTCATTTGCCTATCATTTGAGCTCTTCTGAATCTGATTTTTTGCATGATGTATGTTCATAACATGTTGAATTCACATAAAAAATTTCATTATCATTGGATGCTTTTCTGTTTTGATTTGGATTTTCTAATTTGGATGTCCAACTTTGTGCATATTGCTTGCCTTTGCTTTACCTTGATCATTTGATGGCTTTGCCTTATGAATTGGTTTTGGTCCTTTTGTGGACTCTTTCTTGTTTGATTGAATGTGATTCATGTGAAATATTGACTTCTGTTTTAGTCATTTGACTTGCTTTTGAACCTAGTCTTTGCACTAGGGTTTTTGTACATAACTAACTGTGCTTTGTGTTTCAGGTTTGAGCATTTGGCACTAATGGTTGGTTTGGTTTCACTTTGTGAGATGCCAATACCTTTGGTTACTAACCTTTGTTGTGTTGTAGGTCAATTGATGTGATGAACTCACTTGAGTGCTTGCACTTATGACTTGCATTGTGTACAGTTGCATTGGTTTTACTGTCTGTTTCTGATTGGTTGTCTGAGATACTAACTGTTAAGCTTTTGTACAGGTACATTAGTTGCTTGCTAGCTTTGCTTCTGCTTAAGCTTTGGAGTGTGGTTGATACATCACTGAGGTAGTTTATCCTTCTTACTCCATGTAGTCTGGAAGTCCTGTTACTTTTTTGGCAGGCATTTTGGTTGAAGTCCTCCTTAAGAGGCATTGTTTGTGTTTGTTTACATTTGTGCCAAAGACCTCTAAATGAGGCATGCTACTTGATAAGACCTCAAGATAAGGCAATTGACAGATAGAAGGGACTAGCAATCAGTCCCCTGTTACTCAGTGAGTCGTTCTTTATGCTCGCACTACATGCTGATGCTCTAGAACATGTACCCAAGATCTCTGTATAGAGTCAGTCAAGTGGAATAGGGTCCCTCTTTCTGGATCCCCACGCTTTCTTTGATTTGAGCTCACCCAGGCCAGGGTTAAGAGCATGAGGTCTAATCCTCATTACCATATTTGATCAGCTTTGTAACACCCCGATAATAATATAATAATTATTTAAATTAAGTTAATAATATGTTTATTAATTTAATTAGATAATTGAATTATTATTATTATTATTTTGGAATAATAATTATTGGGATAATTATTTATTTGGAATAAAATAAGTTGGAATAATAAAAAGTCCCATTTTTGGTAAAAAGGGTTGCACGTGAAAAGGAAAACACAGAGAAGCGGTTGAAAGTGGAAAAAGGGCAAAAAGGCAGAGCAAGAGAAGAGGAAAAGCTTGGAGATCAGAGATTGCTGGATTAACTCAGGTAAGAGGGGTTTATCATCGGTTAAAGGGCATTATGTGATAATATGTACTGGGTAGTGATAACCATTGTTTTACGTCTGATTAGATTGATGCATGATGAATTGTGAACTCTTTGGATGAACGAAATTGGGGTATAATTGAGAAAGAATTCGTAGGAACTAGATGTAAAAGTGTCAAATTTTGTGTAATCGAATAAGATACGAATTGTGTTGAAAATATGAATGATTTCTGTGTAGAAATTGGACTGTGGAAGGTTGGTTTGAGTAGATCTCGTAGCAGAGAAAGCCATTGCAGATCTGAGAGTTCTGGTTTCTGGTCATACGCGTATGGCACTAGGCAATACGCGTATGAGATGGCTGGTACGCGTATGGCACTAGGCAATACGCGTATGGATGAGGAAGATGAAATTTTGAACGTGAAATGGTCTCTGGTGGTACGCGTATGGGGAAGTGATACGCGTAGCATACGCGTATGGGAATGGCCAATACGCGTATGGATTTGGTCAGGCGTGGGCAATACGCGTATGGGCATAGGCAATACGCGTATGGGCAGAATTGTGAATTTTCTGTGCTGTTGTTGTGCAGTTTTTGGTTGTTTAGGCTGAGTGTTGCAATTCAGCTGATGTATTACATATTAGGGATCATTTCCCGTGGCTTTGAGTAGTATAGGTATTAGTAGAGTGTACTAATACTGTGGTTGTTGTTTGGCATGATCTGATATGCTTATGTGATAAAATATTGATGATGTATGATGATATGCATGTTGTTGTGAATGTATATATTATGCATGTATTTGTGAATGGACTGTTGTATGGCTTAGAGTGTGAGCACAGGTCCATTGTGGATTGTTGTTGATGCTGCATTTGCTAGATGATTAGCATGCATGGCATAGTCTGTGGAGCTGTAGCTAATTCCCATGGTGAGGAATTAGTGAGTGAATTGTTATGGAATTGTTGTTGATGTTTGCGTACTAGATGATTAGTGTGCATAGTCTAGCCTTTGGGGCTGTAGCTAATTCCCATGGTGAGGAATTAGTGAGTGAGTCATTAGATCTCAAATGAGTGGGACTAGTGAGCTTAGTAGCCGTATTTGGAATTGATCGGTGAGCTTGAACTGTATGTTCAAGAATAGTCGGTACCGCATATGTTGAGTCTCATTGCATAATGAATGTATGGCATATAATATGAATGGATGTATTCCAGTATTATATGGTTATTATGTGTGGTGTTGTTGATGATTGAGTATGGTTTGAGATTATACACATGCTATATGTTATTGTTGGGTATGATGTTTGAGTTGGCACTGCCGTTGCTGAGTGTGTAGTCTGGTTAGGGTGAACAAATGCGTATTTACTTAACATTACATAATGTTGTATAATGCTTATTATATTGATTGAGAAACTCACCCTTATAACTATGTTTTCAGGTAACGAGCAGAGTTGAGTAGAAGCTAGTCCTTGGAGTCTAGTGTCGTCCTTAGTGGTCATGCTCTGGTAGATGTAACATCGGGAGGGGATGTTTGACTATGCTTTAATTTAGTTGTTGATCAACTTTACATGTAATGTAATACATGATTTGAATGTCGATATTTTGTGTCCGCTGCGAATTATGCAAAAGAGTCTTATTTTGATTAAATAAATGAGCATGACAGGATAATTTGATGGTTGTTGTGAAATGATTGTGTGACACCCTTCGGGGCATAATTACTCTGATTTGATATGTTATATATTTTAATTAAATATTTTGGGGTATTTAGAAGGGTGTTACATTAGTGGTATCAGAGCATAGTCGGTCGAGTCGAGTCGTAATTATTCTGTTTTCCCTGTACGGGATAGGTGTTGTGTAACCCTATCAGTACTTATTGGTTAGCTTGTTGGGTTTTCAGATTAGAGATGGCTGGAAGCGGTAGAGATGATGCTGCGATTGCTGAGGCTCTGGGTATGCTAGCTGGAGTACTTGGAGGAAATCCGAATGTTGTGGGAATGGGAGCTGCTCGTCAACTGAGTGAGTTCCAGAAGAACAATCCTCCAATGTTCAAGGGAGCATACGATCCAGATGGCGCTCAGAAGTGGTTGAAGGAGATCGAGAGGATCTTCAGAGTGACTGAGTGTGCCGATAACCAGAAGGTCAGGTTCGGTACGCACATGCTGTCAGAGGAAGCTGATGATTGGTGGGTTGCTACCCGCACTGAGTTGGAAACTGCTGGGAATGCTGAGATTACTTGGGCAGTGTTCAGAGAGAGATTTCTGAGGAAGTACTTTCCAGAGGATGTCAGAGGGAAGAAAGAAATAGAATTCTTGGAATTGAAGCAGGGTAACCGGTCTGTTACTGTGTATGCTGCTAAGTTCACAGAACTGTCAAAATATTATACTCCCTATAGTGAGGCTACTGGGGAATTTTCCAAATGTGTGAAGTTTGAGAACGGGTTGCGTCCCGAGATCAAGCAGGCGATTGGGTATCAGCGGATCAGGGTGTTTTCTGATTTGGTTGACTGTTGCAGGATTTTCGAACAGGATTCCAAGGCTAGAGCAGAGAGCTATCAGCAAAGGGTTGATAGGAAAGGTAAGAATCAGATTGATCGTGGGAAACCGTATGCAACTGGCAAAGGTTTCCAGAGGCAGAGTGGGATGAAGAGGCCTAGTGGGGGAGACTCTAGTGCTCCTGTTAAGTGTTACAGATGTGGTCGAGCTGGACATCGTGTTCATGAGTGTACCAGTGCTGAGATGAAGTGTTTCAAGTGTGGAAAAGGTGGTCATTTGGCTGCAGAGTGTCGGTTGAAGACTGTGACTTGTTTCAACTGTGGAGAGTTGGGTCATATCAGTCCACAGTGTCCTAAGCCGAAGAAAGAGAATCAGTCAGGAGGCAAGGTCTTTGCTTTATCGGGTTCTGAGACTTCTGCAGATGATCGTTTGATCCGAGGTACGTGTTATATTAATGGCTTTCCTCTTGTAGCTATTATTGACACAGGTGCTACTCATTCCTTTATATCTTTGGATTGTGCTGTGAAACTTAAGTTAGAGATATCTGAGATGCTTAGAAGTATGGTGATTGATACTCCTGCGAAGGGTTCAGTGACTACTACTTCAGTTTGTTTGAATTGTCCTTTGAGTATTTTTGGTAGAGACTTTGGGATAGACCTTGTGTGTCTTCCACTAGTGCAGATTGATGTGATCTTGGGAATGAACTGGTTGGTGTTTAACCGAGTTTCTATTAACTGCTTTGATAAGACTGTGATCTTTCCCGAGATTGAGAAAGAAAGGAGTTTGTTTCTATCAGCAAGGCAAGTGAATGAGGGAGTAGCTGGTGGGGCAGAGTTGTTTATGCTGTTAGCAACTTTGGAGGCTAAAGATAAACTGGTGATTGGCGATTTATCAGTGGTGTGTGATTTTCCTGATGTGTTTCCGGAAGAAGTGAATGAATTACCACCAGAGCGTGAAGTTGAGTTCTCGATTGATTTGGTACCTGGTACTAGACCGATATCGATGGCTCCATATCGTATGTCTGCTGTTGAGTTAGCTGAATTGAAGAGTCAGTTGGAAGATCTGTTGGATAAGAAGTTTATTCGTCCGAGTGTGTCACCGTGGGGTGCACCAGTGTTGTTGGTTAAGAAGAAAGAAGGTACTATGAGGTTGTGTGTGGACTACAGGCAACTGAATAAAGTGACGATCAAGAATCGGTATCCTTTACCGAGGATTGATGATTTAATGGATCAATTGGTTGGTGCTAGTGTGTTCAGCAAAATAGATTTGAGATCCGGGTATCATCAGATACGTGTGAAAACTGAAGATATTCAGAAGACTGCTTTCAGAACAAGGTATGGACATTATGAGTATTCTGTAATGCCTTTTGGTGTGACTAATGCGCCTGGAGTATTTATGGAGTATATGAATAGGATTTTCCATCCGTACCTAGACAAGTTTGTAGTAGTGTTTATTGATGACATTTTGGTGTATTCGAAATCGGAAGAAGAGCATGCTGAGCATTTGAGAGTGGTTTTGGGAGTTCTACGAGAAAAGAAGTTATTTGCTAAACTGTCTAAGTGTGAATTTTGGTTAGAAGAAGTTAGTTTTCTTGGTCATGTGATTTCAAGAGGTGGTGTTGATGTTGATCCTTCTAAGATAGAAGCGGTATCTAAGTGGGAAGCTCCGAAGTCTGTTGCTGAGATTCGAAGTTTTCTTGGTTTGGCTGGTTATTATCGGAAGTTCATTGAAGGATTTTCTAAGTTGGCGTTACCGTTGACGATGTTGACTAGAAAGGGGCAAGCGTTTGTTTGGGATTCGAAATGTGAAGAAGGTTTCCAAGAGTTAAAGAGAAGGTTGACTACTGCTCCTATTCTGATATTACCGAGTCCGTCGGAATCATTTGAAGTTTACTGTGATGCTTCATTGTTGGGTTTGGGTGGTGTGTTGATGCAGAATAAGCAGGTTATAGCTTATGCTTCGAGACAACTGAGAGTTCATGAGAAGAACTATCCGACACACGATTTAGAGTTGGCAGCCGTGGTATTTGTTCTGAAGTTGTGGAGGCATTATTTGTATGGATCAAGATTTGAGGTTTTCAGTGACCATAAGAGTTTAAAGTATTTGTTTGATCAGAAAGAGCTGAATATGAGGCAGAGGAGATGGTTAGAATTCTTGAAGGATTATGATTTTGGTTTGAATTACCATCCGGGTAAAGCAAACGTAGTAGCTGATGCATTGAGTCGGAAATCATTGCATATGTCTATGTTAATGGTTAAGGAATTGGATTTGATTGAGCAGTTTAGAGACTTGAGTTTGGTGTGTGAGAGTACTCACAATAGTGTTAAATTGGGTATGCTGAAGTTAACAAGTGGTATTTTGGATGAGATTAGAGAGGGTCAGAAATCCGATATGCTTTTGGTTGACAAGTTGACTCTAGTGAATCAAGGTCAAGGTGGTGAATTCAGAGTTGACGAGAATGGTGTTTTGAAATTTGGTAATCGGGTGTGTGTTCCGGACGTTGCCGAACTTAAGAAGAGTATTCTTGAGGAAGGACATCGTAGTAGCTTGAGTATTCATCCTGGAGCTACGAAGATGTATCATGATTTGAAGAAGTTATTTTGGTGGCCGGGAATGAAAAGAGAAATTGCGAGTTTTGTTTATTCCTGTTTGACTTGTCAGAAGTCAAAGATTGAGCATCAGAAGCCGTCTGGGCTAATGCAACCGTTGGCTATTCCAGAGTGGAAGTGGGATAGTATCAGTATGGATTTTGTTTCTGGTTTGCCGAGGACAAGTAAGAATTTTGAGGCTATTTGGGTGATTGTTGATAGATTGACGAAGTCGGCTCATTTCATTCCGATCAGAATGGATTATCCGTTAGAGAGGCTAGCCGAGTTGTATATTGAGAAGATTGTAAGTTTGCATGGTATTCCGTCGAGTATTGTCTCGGACAGAGATCCTAGATTTACATCGAAATTTTGGGAAGGTTTGCAGAGAGCTTTGGGAACTAAGTTGAGATTGAGTTCTGCATATCATCCGCAGACTGATGGTCAGACTGAGAGGACGATTCAGTCATTAGAGGATCTTTTGAGAGCTTGTGTTTTGGAAAAGGGAGGTGCTTGGGATTGTTATTTACCTTTGATTGAGTTTACCTACAACAATAGTTTTCATTCGAGTATTGGTATGGCACCGTTTGAAGCTTTGTATGGTAGGAGGTGTCGGACACCGTTATGTTGGTATGAGTCCGGTGAGAGTGCTGTGGTTGGACCGGAGATTGTTCAACAAACTACGGAAAAGATTAAGATGATTCAGGAGAAGATGAGAATTGCTCAGAGTCGTCAGAAGAGTTATCATGATAAGAGGAGGAAGTCACTTGAGTTCCAAGAGGGAGATCATGTGTTTCTTCGTGTTACTCCGATAACTGGTGTTGGTCGAGCTTTGAAGTCGAAGAAGTTGACACCTCGATTTATGGGTCCTTATCAGATTTTGGAGAGGATAGGAGAGGTAGCCTATCGTATCGCTTTACCGCCGTCGCTTGCGAATTTGCATGAGGTTTTTCATGTATCTCAGTTGAGGAGGTACATTCATGATCCGTCGCATGTAGTCCAAGTAGATGATGTACAGGTGAGAGATAACCTGACTGTTGAAACATCACCTATGAGGATCGAGGATCGAGAGTTGAAGCAATTGCGGGGTAAAGAGATCGCCTTGGTGAAGGTAGCTTGGGGAGGACCAGCAGGTGGCAATGTGACTTGGGAACTTGAGAGTCAGATGAAGGAGTCTTATCCGGAGTTGTTCGCTTGAGGTATGTTTTCGAGGACGAAAACTCTTTTAGTGGGGGAGAGTTGTAACACCCCGATAATAATATAATAATTATTTAAATTAAGTTAATAATATGTTTATTAATTTAATTAGATAATTGAATTATTATTATTATTATTTTGGAATAATAATTATTGGGATAATTATTTATTTGGAATAAAATAAGTTGGAATAATAAAAAGTCCCATTTTTGGTAAAAAGGGTTGCACGTGAAAAGGAAAACACAGAGAAGCGGTTGAAAGTGGAAAAAGGGCAAAAAGGCAGAGCAAGAGAAGAGGAAAAGCTTGGAGATCAGAGATTGCTGGATTAACTCAGGTAAGGGGGTTTATCATCGGTTAAAGGGCATTATGTGATAATATGTACTGGGTAGTGATAACCATTGTTTTACGTCTGATTAGATTGATGCATGATGAATTGTGAACTCTTTGGATGAACGAAATTGGGGTATAATTGAGAAAGAATTCGTAGGAACTAGATGTAAAAGTGTCAAATTTGTGTAATCGAATAAGATACGAATTGTGTTGAAAATATGAATGATTTCTGTGTAGAAATTGGACTGTGGAAGGTTGGTTTGAGTAGATCTCGTAGCAGAGAAAGCCATTGCAGATCTGAGAGTTCTGGTTTCTGGTCATACGCGTATGGCACTAGGCAATACGCGTATGAGATGGCTGGTACGCGTATGGCACTAGGCAATACGCGTATGGATGAGGAAGATGAAATTTTGAACGTGAAATGGTCTCTGGTGGTACGCGTATGGGGAAGTGATACGCGTAGCATACGCGTATGGGAATGGCCAATACGCGTATGGATTTGGTCAGGCGTGGGCAATACGCGTATGGGCATAGGCAATACGCGTATGGGCAGAATTGTGAATTTTCTGTGCTGTTGTTGTGCAGTTTTTGGTTGTTTAGGCTGAGTGTTGCAATTCAGCTGATGTATTACATATTAGGGATCATTTCCCGTGGCTTTGAGTAGTATAGGTATTAGTAGAGTGTACTAATACTGTGGTTGTTGTTTGGCATGATCTGATATGCTTATGTGATAAAATATTGATGATGTATGATGATATGCATGTTGTTGTGAATGTATATATTATGCATGTATTTGTGAATGGACTGTTGTATGGCTTAGAGTGTGAGCACAGGTCCATTGTGGATTGTTGTTGATGCTGCATTTGCTAGATGATTAGCATGCATGGCATAGCCTGTGGGGCTGTAGCTAATTCCCATGGTGAGGAATTAGTGAGTGAATTGTTATGGAATTGTTGTTGATGTTTGCATACTAGATGATTAGTGTGCATAGTCTAGCCTTTGGGGCTGTAGCTAATTCCCATGGTGAGGAATTAGTGAGTGAGTCATTAGATCTCAAATGAGTGGGACTAGTGAGCTTAGTAGCCGTATCTGGAATTGATCGGTGAGCTTGAACTGTATGTTCAAGAATAGTCGGTACCGCATATGTTGAGTCTCATTGCATAATGAATGTATGGCATATAATATGAATGGATGTATTCCAGTATTATATGGTTATTATGTGTGGTGTTGTTGATGATTGAGTATGGTTTGAGATTATACACATGCTATATGTTATTGTTGGGTATGATGTTTGAGTTGGCACTGCCGTTGCTGAGTGTGTAGTCTGGTTAGGGTGAACAAATGCGTATTTACTTAACATTACATAATGTTGTATAATGCTTATTATATTGATTGAGAAACTCACCCTTATAACTATGTTTTCAGGTAACGAGCAGAGTTGAGTAGAAGCTAGTCCTTGGAGTCTAGTGTCGTCCTTAGTGGTCATGCTCTGGTAGATGTAACATCGGGAGGGGATGTTTGACTATGCTTTAATTTAGTTGTTGATCAACTTTACATGTAATGTAATACATGATTTGAATGTCGATATTTTGTGTCCGCTGCGAATTATGCAAAAGAGTCTTATTTTGATTAAATAAATGAGCATGACAGGATAATTTGATGGTTGTTGTGAAATGATTGTGTGACACCCTTCGGGGCATAATTACTCTGATTTGATATGTTATATATTTTAATTAAATATTTTGGGGTATTTAGAAGGGTGTTACAAGCTTCACCCTAACTCTCAATGTTAGTGGTTAAGAGCTTCAGCATACCCCTACAGTTTTGGCTTGTTTGTCGAGGTTGATATGACCCCTCTTGACTAAAGCCCAACCATTTGTCTGAGCCTCTTGTTTGTATATAGTGTGTGATGCTTGATCATTTGTGATTGGTGTTTATTTTCTCTTTGGACTGACTTGCTTCCTGTGTGAGTTAGGTTCTGATTAGAGATCTCAACTTAGGGATTGTGGATTGCATGACAACTATTAGGCTCTAGTTAGTCTCCCTTTTAGTCTGTTGTTTCCCTGGTCTCTGGTTAGGAGAGAGTTTCTCCCCTGTTAAGGGGAACTACGTCGCCCTGATTCTCATACCAGATGAGATACGTAGGCAGGAGATCGAGCGAGATCTCTCCGGGCACCCTTTTGTTTTTTTGTGTGTGTTCAACCTTTTTGTTCTTTTGACGTCTCAGCGTCTCTTTTTATTTTTGTGGCAACTATTAGGCTCGAGTTCCAGACTCCCTATTAGTTTGTCAATCTGATAACCTTTTGCTTTGGGGTTCGCTGGTTAGCGATTGTTATTTGTTTGGAGTCGGATTTAAGTCCATGTATTGGCATTCTGTTTCCTTTGTGTTGTTTGTTTGGAGTCGGATTTAAGTCCATGTATTGGCATTCTGTTTCCTTTGTGTTGTTTGTTTGGAGTCGGATGTAAGTCCATCTATTGGCATTCTGTTTCCTTGTTTGTCTGTTTTGTTTGGAGTCGGATATAAGTCCATCTATTGGCATTCTGTTTCCTTCTTGTGTTTTCTTTTGACGTCTCAGCGTCTCTTTTCAGTGTTTTGTTTCGGCGTGCGTTAGCCGAGCTACGAGTGCTCTGATTCTTACTCTGGATAGAGAAGATACGTAGGCATAGGATACGATGTCCTAGCGAGCATGTTTCCCATTTCCCCGAACTACGTTGACTCTGCTGTTTGTTTCTGACAAACTATGTAGGCCCAGGATGCGACATCCTGCCGAGTCCACTTCCTCCATCTTCTTTCACCTATTTATTATTCCAGTGTGTGCATTTCTTTGAGCAGTTTATTAGCAACCTTTTCCTATTCTTTTGAGCGTGGATCCCGTCGAGTACGACGGACGTGAGAGGTGCTAATACCTTCCCCTTGCGTAACCGACTCCCGTACCTTGCAATCTCTGGTCGTAAGACCGTTCCTTTTCCCTTTCTTAGGTTAGTCCTGTGCTTCCTTTCCGTCATAGGATGAATAACGTCGGTGGCGGCTCTGTAAACTTGTGTTTTTTCCGCCGGTTGTTTTTCGCGTTGCGACAGTGCCCTTTTTATTTAAACTTTGTTAAAAGAAATTCAGCAAATTTGAAATTTTTACCACGAACTACGAGGTTTTGATCCCTCATTTTTATGTTGGTACGTAGGCACAAGTCCGAAGGTCTTGTCAAATATAAAAATATAATCAATAAATTCTTTTCTCATTCTCACACTCTATTTTTCTTCAAACATCTTTTATACCAAAAATAGATACGCACATAAAAAAGAGATCCCTAGGAGTACCTAAGACACTTTGGGTGCTAACACCTTCCCTCTGTGTAACCAACCCCTTACCTGTAATCTCTGACATTTTATTAGTTTTGATTTGAAAACTTCTTATCTTTGGGTTTCGTTCGTACTTTTCCTTTTTCCTTCGGAAACAATAAAAGCGTGGTGCCGACTCTGATTTTATTGATGTTAAGCTTACCCATAGCTTGATGGTCATGAATATACTGCTATAGTTCTTCATTTATCATTTGGATCAAGAAATCATCAAGAGTTTGAAGCTAGTTTGCCTTGGAAACCCTAATTCATCTGGGTATTTTATTTGACTTCCTCAGCAAGTTTCTTCAACATTTGGTCCAAAATATCAAGGGATAATTCACCACACATCATCTTTTGCATATATGATCCTCCATGAGTCTAAAAGATCAAGAGAACTTCAAGTTTGCAAGTTGGTTCAAAGAAGTTGACCAGAGAAAGTAAACTAGTCAAAATTGGGGTTCCCTAAACCCTATCTCCTATAATTATTGACATATGAAAATTATTCCAAGAGAAAAGTTACTCCTTATGATATTATAAACAAATTTCATGTTGAGGTTAAGAGCTGGTTTTTCTTGGAAAGTCATTTTTTATGGTGAAAGATTATAGGCCATTTTGTTTGTTGCCTAGTTAGGAGGTCAACTTCCAAAGACCAGAACTTGTTCAAATTTTATGATATGAAGGTCATACAAGTTCATGATCAATTTCAAGATGTACTCTCCAACTTTTATTCTTTGAGAAACTTCAAATTCAACTTTAAAAGGCATGTTCCAAGAGTAAACATTATTGGTCATTTTGGGTCATTACCATTGAACAAGCAATTTTCCTCAACTTCTAAAATGCATGCCTCCTTCATGACAAATCCAAGTGAGGTCAACTTTGTGACTAAATTGAATATATTTGAAAGATTTATAACTTTTATGAAGGAACTTTTTTCCATTTGAAGCTCATAGCAAATGTTATTCGAAGTGGATATTTGACTTGGTACTTAGAAATTTTTCAATTATGTTTGATTTCTCAAACTTCCACCTTAAAATTAATCATGATCTAAGATTCAAATGAAAAGGTGCTAACATGAAAGTTGTTACCCTTGATGTCAACTTTCCAAAAAGTCCAAGATCACTTCATTTGGACAAGATTTGAGGGACTTGTGCATAGCTACTTTGTTGGGTTTATTTCGGCAATATTTGGATTCAAATGATCATTTCTCTTTGCATGATTCCATGTGATGACCTTAGTACTCATTATGCACGAATTGAAGTTGGATTGCATCATTCTTTAGGCCCAAATCATTGCCCATGCATCCATGCACTATGGTTTCTAATTTTGTCAAAAATTCAAAGGGTGCAAAACTGAATTTAATTGGCTATATAAACAAATGCATTGCCTCAAGAATAACACACACACCTTGCCCAAGCTTTGCCAAGAGAACTCAGAACCTTACACTATAGAATTCCTTGAAGATTTCTTTGAAATTGAGTTTGAATTTCACCATCTGTTTTGAAGTTCAAACTCCAAGGAAGAATCAAGCAAATTCAGATCGAGATCAAGCCAATTTGAAGCCATCTGAAGGTGATTTTTCATAAACTTTGAGCCTTTAATTTTGTCTCAATTCTTCACCATTCTCTTTGATTTTTGGTTGGCTGAAGTTCTAGCAATGTGTAAGACCCCAATTTTGACCCTAAGATCCCTCATGCTATCTCATCATATGCATTAGCATTGGGATCACACTTTGGTATCCTCCTTACCCCTTATTCATTGGGTTTGTATTGGGAGAGATCACCAAGCACCATTTGATTGTATCATACTTTGTATTTTAACATCTTTACTAACCAAAATACCAAAGATATGTCCTTGTATTTGTCTAACTCTTTTGTAGGTAAGGCATGTGCTCACCTTTGATCTATCAATCTCATATTTAGGGTTTAAGACCCTCATTGTTAAGAGCTCAATCAAGAATGATCTACAATGACTTTAGGAATCATATATGAATCCCCATGAGCTTCACATATTATTTTGATCAAGAATTTATCAAGAGTTTGGAATTGGTTTGCCTTGGAAACCCTAGTTCATCTGGGTATCTTGTGTAACTTCTTCAACAAGCTTCTTCAACAATTGATCAAATATTTCAAGGGACACTTAAAATTTCATTATCTTATGCATATATGATCTCCCATGAGTCTTAAAAGTCAAGATAATTGCATGCTAGCAAGTTGGTTGATGGTGGTTGACCAGAGGAATTCATCTAATCAAATCTGAGGCCCCCTAGACCTTATCTCCTACAATTTTTGTCATATGAAAATGATTACAAGAGAAAAGTTACTCTAAATTACACTCCAAACAACTTTCATGTTGAGGTATAGAGCTAGGTTTTCTTGGAAAGTCATTTTTATGGTGAAAGATTATAGGTCATTTTGTCTAAACCCTAATTTGGAGGTCAACTTACCAAAGCCATAACTTGCTCAATTTTTATAATATGAAAGATTTACAAGTTTCACAATAAAATTCAATATGTATACTTCAACTTTTATGTTTGTAGGAAGAGCTAATTCAACTTTTATGAGCATGTGATATGAGGATACATTATAGGTCATTTTGGACCAATACCATTGAATAAGTGATTTTCCTCAACTTCAAAAATGCATAACTCCTTCATATTAAATCCAAATGAGGTCATATTTGTTAACATTTTGAAGTACTTTGAGAGAGATACTACTTTGATGAAGGAACTTTTCTCATTTGAGGCTCACATAAAAAGTTAGCCAATATGGAATAAGTGAACATATGGCTTGACACTTAGAAACATTTTTGATATGTTCAAATTTCCAAACTCCCACCTCAAAATTGATCATGATACAAGCTTCAAATGAAAAAATATTCAACAAGAAAGTTATTACTCTTGATCTAACCTTTCCAAAAAGTCAAATTTCATCCATTTTAGAGAATATTTGAATGGGCTACGTATGGCTTGAACATTACATCATCATTTGGCAAGATTGAACTTCAAACATCCATGCACATTTGCTAGCATCCCAACATGATCTCAGACGTGTGTACACTCAATTATGGACCAAAAGGAATGACTTCATGGGCCTATACACGCCCATGCACCCATGCATCACACATTGTCAAATATGGAAGTTCACTTCAAGGGTGCAGATATCATTTGAATTAGCTATAAATAGAGACCCTATGCATCAGAAATGAGGACCCCTTCGCGCTAGCTTTGATCCCAAACACCAAACCCTTCCATTTGAGAGGATAAACCTGAGAATTTCCATTAGAATTGAGTTTGAATCTCACTGTTTTGAGATTCAAATCTCTAGGGATCCAAGACCTTTTGATCCTTCTAATCTACTTCTGCAAGCATTATGAGCAAGATCAAGAACAAGTCAAAGCAAGAACCATCGAATTCAAACCTGCATTGAAGGTATTTTTCAGAAAATCTCATTTCTTCGATTCTCACTCAATTCTCCATAATTCTCTTGGATCCTTGGTTGTCTGAAGTCCTACCAATGTAGGCAACAAGATTGAGTTGCTTTGAGATCAAATCGAAGCAACTCAGATCATGCACCTCAATTTTCAACTCCTTGTATCTCTCAATATACTTGGAGTTAGGATGAATTGAGGTCAGATTCGAGCTCAGTGCCATTTTTACTTTGAAATGATGTCCTTCTTTTTAATTTCGGTGATGGTTATGAAAGAACCAGTCCGACGAGGCTTACCTGAGAAGGAGACTGGAGTTGTAGCTCTGGTGGTGAGTTAACGTGTTCAGAGCCACATGATCCATTTGAAATTATTTAATCATAAGCGTTGGTTTGAATTACCAAATTTGTGGCGCGCTGAGTAGAGTTCATCGTGGATTGCGCGCTTGTGACCACTTGATCTGCCACCTCAATTAATGAGGGAGATCAAGTGGTCCACGTTTTTTTCTTTCTGATTATTTGATTTTTATTTTTTTTGTTTTATTTTCATTAATTCATATTAATTTTAATATTGATCCAAAAAATATGAGAGTTTCACCAAAAAAATTCAAACAATTTCCTCTTTCATTTTGTGAAATAAAATTATTTTTTGGATCATTACTAATATTTTTCATGATTTAATTGACTTTGTGAATATTTTTAATTGTTTAAAAATAGTGTTAAGTTTCCAAAAATGATGAATTTTTTTTCCAAGGTCCTTTGACCTTTTTTGACCTATGATGAATCTCATGGCTACTTCTTTGGTGTTTTGATGAGGTTTTAGGAATTTGACAAACCATAATTTAATTTAATGCATATTTTAATTGATTTTAATTATTTAAATTCCAAATGAATATTGTTGAGCTTCTATGACTTGTTGAGTTTGACTTGTGTTGTTGGGCCTTAGTCAAGGTTGATTTGACTTTGTTGAGTTAAGATCATTGGATTTAGGGGATTGATGAAATGTACATTTCATCTCCCAAAATGAAAGAATGATCTTAATTTGGTAAAAGTCTTCCTTTAACCAATTTGTGTTGATTCCATTTCCCCTCCCTATTCATCTCATTCCCCTTCTTTATTCATTCATGTCATGGATCAATGATATCTCTAGATCCTAAGGCTAGTTGATTGCAAAATCAACATGAGTATGGATGGGATTAGGTCCACACTTTTGCATATTCTTTTTGTGTGTGGTATGTTTTATGAGCATAGTTCATTATACTATGTCTCTAACATGCATTAACACCAAAATTCTATTGCCCGACCTCAAATAGTTGTGACTTCTACATAAGTCCAATTACGATTGCTTAACATAGCGCTAAATTTGTGACACAAAAAGGCATAACATTCTAGTAAGTGAGATTGTAAGTCTCCCCTCTTTCATGGTATTGTGTGGAAACTTGGCCTTTTTTCCTTCATTTGGAAGATGTCTTGATTCAAGGATCCATGCTTGTGAATAGTGGATTGAGTGTTCTCCAAAGAATGACTTAAATAAAACCAAAGCAAAAGTAATACTAACATTTAATTTCAAGCCATTTATTTTTATGCACTTTAATTTCAAGTCTTTATTCATTTGCCATTATTCATACCATTCAATTTGTTTACTTAATGTCATTTTCACTTTGCTCATTTGAGCCTTATCTTGTGAATATATTGTGTTTGAATATACTTGATTGTGTTTGTAGTATTTTGACCTTAATGTACATAATAAGAACAAAAACCCTAAAAGACATTTTGTGTGTACTATTGGATTTGGTCTGAGACATTGGACTTAGAATTAGGAAACACTCCCTATGAAAAGGACTTGGTTAATGCCAATTTTTCTGAAACCAAGTGCTTGTGAAGTGAACATTCATCTGATATAATATTAAAGATCCATTTGAGTTCATTTGCAACATGATCATATTGAAGTTGTTACTTTGAACCTGTATCTAATGCCTACCTTTGAAGTTATTTGATACATGAGGAATTTTGAAGAAGATCATGAAGTTGCTAAGCTTGGATGTGGCTACCTTTATTTGATGCCTTGCTCTTCATCTTGCTATTTGTGTATTGATATTGCTTGATTCTAAAGTCCAAGGAAATTTTGGGTTTCTATATGACATTCTTGTCTATTGGATTTCAGCCCATTGGTCAGATCTTTTCAACTCTTAACTTTTAAATTTGTGCTTAGGAATAGTCTCTTCATCTCTCCCCATTTCTTAAATTTCAAAAATCTCTCCCTCCTTTCAAAATCTTCTTTGCTTGTGATTTCTAAATTTAGGCTCTTTGTAAAATTAGAAACTTTGGCCTTATGCCATTGCATTTTCAAACTCATTTTCTTAAACAAACTTGTAAATGAACTTAATTATACTTGACTTAAAATTTCAAAAGCCTAAAAGAACTAACACTCATCCAAACCATTTTTAGGCCCTTTATGCCTTTGTTAAACTTAAAATTTTGTTAAAAAGCAATTTACTCACTTTGAAATTTATACCACGAACTACGAGGTTTTGATCCCTCATATTATGTTGGTACGTAGGCACAAGTCCGAAGGTCTTGTCAAACACAAAAATAAGGGCCAGAACTTGGTTCCCATTGGGGCTTGGTATTTGATGGAGTTGTTAATCAGTATGGTAATGGCATTGGGGTAGTGATTATTACTCCTCAAGGAACGCATTTCCATTTACAGCTAGATTAACTTTCAAATGTACGAATAATATGGCTAAGTATGAAGCTTGCATTATGGGGCTTGAGGAGGCCATTGATCTGAGAATCAAGTATTTGGACGTCTATGGAGATTCAACTTTGATTGTATATCAAATCAAAGGTGAATGGGAGACAAATCAAACCGGTTTGATACCATATAGAGATTATGCGAGGAGGATTTCAACTTTCTTTACAAAGGTTGAGTTTCATCATATCCATCGAGATGAAAACTGGATGGCAGATGCTCTTGCAACATTGGCTTCAATGATTGTGGTGAAGTATTGGAATGAGGTTCCCAATTTGACTGTGATGCGTCTTGATAGGCCAGCTCATGTGTTTGTTGTTGAAGAGGTCAAATATGAGTAGCCATGGTATTTTGATATCAAATGTTTCCTCTAAAGTCGGATTTACCTGTCTGGGGCATCTTTGAAAGATAAGAAGACTTTGAGAAGATTAGCCGGCAGTTTCTACCTGAATGGTGATGTGATTTACAAGAGAAACTTCGATATGGTTCTGCTCATATGCATGGATAGACACGAAGCAAGCATATTGATGGCTGAAGTCCATGAGGGATCCTTTGGTACTCATTCCAATGGATATGCTATGGCGAAGAAGATGTTGTGATCATGTTACTCTTGTCTAACAATGGAATCTGACTGTTGCAAGTTTGTGAAGAAATGCCACAAGTGTCAAATTTATGCAGATAAGATTCATGCTCCTCCGACACTGTTAAACGTCATTTCCTCCTCATGGCCCTTCTCCGTGTGGGGAATTGATATGATTGGCATGATTGAGCCTAAAGCGTCAAATGGACATCGTTTCATTTTGGTGGCAATTGACTACTTCACAAAGTGGGTTGAAGCTACATCGTATGCAAATATAACCAAGCAAGTTGTTGTAAGGTTTATCAAGAATCAAATTATATGCCGTTATGGTGTGCCAAGTAAGATCATTGTTGATAATGGATCAAACTTGAACAATAATATGGTGGAATCTCTTTGCAAAGACTTCAAGATCGCACATCATAAATCTTCTCCTTACAGACATAAG
Organism: Lathyrus oleraceus; assembly: GCF_024323335.1. Lineage (NCBI taxonomy): Eukaryota > Viridiplantae > Streptophyta > Magnoliopsida > Fabales > Fabaceae > Lathyrus > Lathyrus oleraceus. The sequence goes on from NC_066584.1 coordinate 514,563,686, forward strand.
ATGAATGGGGTTGTTGAAGCTGCAAATAAGAACATCAAGAAGATTATCCATAAGATGGTTGTGACGTACAAAGATTGGCATGAGATGCTCCCATTTGCTTTGCATGGGTATCATACATTCGTCCGCACTTCAACGGGGGCAACCCCTTTCTCACTTGTTTATGGCATGGAAGATATGCTCTCAGTAGAGGTTGAGATCCCATCATTGTGTGTCTTGATGGAAGCCAAGTTGACTGAGGCTGAATAGTGTCAAACCAGGTTTGATCAGTTGAATTTAATTGAAGAGAAAACATTAACTGCCATGTGTCATGGTCAGTTATATCAACAAAGAATGAAGAAAGCATTCGATAAGAAGGTCAGACCTCGTGTGTTTCGAGAAGGTGACCTTGTGCTCAAGAAGATTTTATCTTTCAAACCAGATTCTAGGGGCAAGTGGACTCCTAATTATGAAGGCTCATATGTTGTTAAGAGAGCATTTTCAGGCGGTGCTTTGATTCTTACAACTATGGATGGTGAAGAGTTCACATGTCCTGTGAATGCAGATGCAGTAAAGAAATACTTTGCCTAAAAAAAGAAAAGAACAACTCACTAAGTTGAAAACTTGAAAGGGCGGCTTAGGCAAAAATGAGTGTCTCGGTGGATTGAAACCTGAAAGGGCAATCCAGAAAAAAATTAGAGACATAAAATAGAAAAAAAAAATATCCCGATAAATTGAGTACCCCACCTTGGGACAATTTATGCAAAAAATTAGGGATTATGGCAAGTAACTGCATCCTGCTGATCTTCAGTTTTGAAGGCATTCTTGAGCAAGTCAGTCAATTCTGATTTGTCATCTTCAGCCTTCGCCAATAGCACAGTGGACATCAAAAGTTGATAGAAGAATTAGTGATCATTGTGTCCAATGTAGCCCTTTTCCATGTAAATTACCATTTTTCAACTTTTGTAAAGATCCATGGAGTCTTGTCATTTACAGACTACCATTCCATTAAATAAAGTTGAGTTTTTTATCCAATTGTTTCTACTCTTGTTTAATTCATCCAAATGGATTTAAATTTTATTATGATCGTTTTTTAAATTGAATTTTTAAACCATATTTTCTTAAATATATAAAAGCAGTCATTTTAAGCAATTGATACCATTTAAAGGAATACCAACATCGGTTTGAAAAGCGGTAATCCCTAAGTGCGGAGAAGTATTGGTTCTCCCTAAGCAGTAGGCATGATCCCTATCTCATCCCCGACAATATTTCAGTAGCCGAGTCTTGTTAGTTTCCCCAGCCGAGTTTGTTGGCCTCCCTTGGGTTGTAGGCGTGTTATTTCGGCAGTTTGCACAACTTCGGCGAATTTTTGATTCCCCGCAAGTCATCGGAGTTATTCTTGATTATTGAGCAGTTATTATGATTATCTCTTGCAGGGCTGTCTCCCACTTGATATGGTGTTGACCTAAAATTCCCCGCAGAGCTTGTAGCAGTTTCCTTAGTAGATCCTCTCCTTTCTTCCCCACCCAGGGTCGAGCTCTTGAGATGTTTGATCTTTTCTCCAATTGTTGCTTCCCTCCTATGAGGATTCGCCGAGAATTTATCGATGATTCAAATCAGTGACATTTATATCATTTATGATCGTCCTGTCAGCATAATCATCATATATACATATACATATACATATACACGTACATATACACTCATATAATTTCATTATTACACTTTGTGATTCATTGTTCGTTTTGATCCTCTGCTATGGCGATATACCCTTTTCCCCATGCAGATTTGGTTTGTCTGTCCTCTTTCAAATGTAGAGTGTCAACCCATTAAGCAGAAAGAATTTAACCTTTCTCTTTCCCCACTGAGTTATTTCCTCGTGGATGATCCTCATTTCAGCTTCCTCCCCGGTTGATTATCTGGATGGAACCACTCCCCTTGAGTTATATCCTCATTGGATTGAGTCCTTTGATTGACCTTTTCTTTCTAGATCTTACCTAGATAGAAGTTTTTGGTCCCCTGAGAGCCTATTACCAAGTAACTGGTAATATTCTTCTCATGTTTGTCACTTTTTCCCAATACCAAGCAAGAACAACCTTTGTTTCCCCAGCAGATCCGTTTTCACGTCTCCCAGGAAGTTTATCCTTGAAATCTTCATCCTAACCGATGACGAATACTTTCTTCTCCTGCTTTGAGTTTATCCATGATATGTTCATCCTAACCGATGACGAATATTCTCCCTTTTTTGGTATTCTACCCAGTAACCGATAGTTATAATCCCTATTTTATTCCCCAAAGAGTCAATCATTGATATGTTCATCTTGACCGGTGACGAATTTCCTTCTTTTTGCAGTTTTCTGCCCAGTAACTGGTAGTCGTAAATCCCGCATTTTTCCCTTCGTAGAGTTTATCCTTGATATGTTCATCCTAACCGATGACGAATATTCTCTTTTCGGTATTCTATCCAGCATTCCATATATGTAATTCCTACTTTGTCAGGTAGTTTATCCTTGATATGTTCATCTTAACCGGTGACGGATATCCTCCCTAAAATCCCCCACGCAAGTCTATCCTTGATATGTTCATCCTAACTGATGACAAATTTTCTTTCCTTTGAGTCTATCCTTGATATGTTCACTTTAACTAGTGGCAAATATTCTTTCTCTTTGGTATTCTGTCCAGTAACCGGTAGTTGTAAATCCTACTTTGGCTTTTCCTAGGAGTTTATTTTTACCCAGTAATCGGTAATGAATACATCTTTTGTTTGCCTCCAGCGAGTTATCTTTGATATGTTTACCCTAACCGGTAACGGATGTCCTCCCTGTCAGATTTTTGTTATCTCTTTACCCAGTAACCGGTAATGGATAATAGACTTTTGCTCCTCCTGTGTTGAATATCTTTTCTTCCCCAATTGAGTTTGGGTGCATATTTCCTTAGTGAAATCGATGTTTCCCGTTTGGTTCGATTATTTCATCTTTGTCCTGATCTACCCGTTCCCCCTACAGATGTTCCTTTTATTCCCCGACTGAGTCTTTCAATTGATTTATTTTCATGGAATTCCTCGAGTCCCCCCAGTTGTTTTTAAGTCGTAGCCTGGCCTACGCACAACCATTTTTATCCCCCCAGAGTCTATGTCTCCCCAATGAGTTTTCCTTATGGAATGCATTATACTCCTGTGGATTTTCGGTCTCTCCAGAATCTTTTCCTTTGTGGCAACATTTCCCCACAAAGATTATTTTAACATTCATATCATATGCATCATGAGGTCTCTTAGGGACCAAAATTTGTTTCTATATGTTGTTATTTAAGCCCATTCTACTGAGTCAATATGAAGATTTTAACCTTCATCTCCTCAGTTAGAACGTCCTTAAATAGGGGCAGCTGTAAGACCCCAATTTTGACCATAAGATCCCTCATGCTTTCTCATCATATGCATTAGCATTGGGATCACAACTTGGCATCCTCCTTACCCCGCATACATTGGTTTTACATTGGGAGAGATCACCAAGCATCATTTGATTGTATCATACTTTGTATTTTTATCATTTACTAACCAAAATACCAAAAATATGCCTTTGTATTTGTCTAACTCTTTTGTAGGTAGTGCACATGCTCACCTTTAATTCATAAAGCTCATATCTAGGGTTTAAGACCCTCAATGTAAGGAGCTCAATTAAGAAGTGGTCTACTATGTCTCTAAGCATCATATATGAATCCTCGTGATCTTTACATATTATTTTGATCAAGAAATCATCAAGAGTTTGGAATTGGTTTGCCTTGGAAACCCTAATTCATCTGGGTATCTTGTGTAACTTCTCCAACAAGATTCTTCAAAAATTGATCAAATTATTCAATTTATACTTCAAAATTCATCATCTTATGCATATATGATCTCCCATGAGTCCCAAAAGTCAAGAGAATGGCAAGCTAGCAAGTTGGTTCGTGGTGGTTGACTAGAGGAATTCATCTGATCAAAACTGGGTTCCCTAGACCCTATCTCCTATAATTTTTGTCATATAAAAATTATTTCAAGATAAAAGCTACTCTAAATGACATTCCAAACAACTTTCATGTTTAGGTCTAGATCTATTTTTTCTTATAAAGTCATTTTTTACGGTGAAAGATTATAGGTCATTTTGTCTAAACCCTAATTTGGAGGTCAACTTCCCAAGGCCATAACTTTCTCAATTTTTATGAGATGAAATATTTCCAAGTTGCACAATCAAATTCAAGGTGTCTAATTCAACTTGTATATTTGTAGGAAGAGTAAATTCAACTTTTATGTGCATGTGATATGAGGCTACATTATAGGTTATTTTGGACCAATGCCATTGAACAAGTGATTTTCCTCAACTTCAAAAATGCATAACTCCTTCATAGTGAATCCAAATAAGGTCAAATTTGTGACAATTTTGAAGTAATTTGAGAGACATACAACTTTGATGAAGGAACTTTTCTCATTTGAAGCTCCCATAAAAAGTTAGCCAATGTGGAATAAGTGAACATATGGCTTGACACTTAGAATTTTTTTTGACATGTTTGATTTTCTCAACTTCCACCTCAAAATTCATCATGATAAAAGATTCAAATGAAAACATGTTCAACATGAAAGTTATTTCTCTTGATCTAACCTTTCCAAAAACCCTAATTTCATCTATTTTGGACAAAGTTTGAGTGAGTTGCACATGGCTTGAACATGAGTGATCATTTGGCACAAATTGAACTTGAAACTTCCATACACCAATGCATAGCTTTCCGACATGATCTCAACAATGCTTGTACTCAATTATGGATCAGAAGAAGTGATTACATGAGCATGTACACGCCCATGCACCCATGCAATGTACATTGCTATTTTTGGAATTCCATTTCAAGTGTGCAAATATCAATTGGTTTTGCTATAAATAGAGCCCATTGTCATCAAAATTGAGGACCCTGCGCACCAATTTTGATCCTAAACCTTCAAACCCTCTCACCTCAAAGGATAACCTTGACAGTTTCTATTGGAAATTGAGTTTGAATCTCACTGTTTTGAGATTCAAATCTCCAAGAGTTCTGAGCTTTTTATCCATTCAATTCCACTCCATCAAGTATCCTGAACAAGACCAAGAGCAAGCAAGAGCAAGATCAATCAAACACATACCTGCATTGAAGGTATTTTCCATAAAATTTCATCTCTTAGATTCTCACTCAAGTCTCTATTAATTCTCTTGGATCTTTGGTTGTCTGAAGTCCTACCAATGTAGGCAATAAGATTTAGTTGCTTAGAGGTCAAATCGAAGCAACTCAGATCATACACCTCAAAATTCAACTCCCTGTATCTTTCAATATACTTGGAGTTATGAGAAATTGAGGCCATATTTGAGCTCCTAAGCATTTTTACTTTAAATTCATGTCCTTCTTTTTAATTTTGGTGATGGTTGTGAATGAACCAGTCTGGTGAAGCTCACCGGAGAAGGAGACCGAAGCTTTGGCTCCGGTGGTGAGTTGGCATTCATCTGAGCCACATGATTCGTTTGAAATGTTCTAATATCGTACGTTAAAACTGATTACCTTTTGTACAACACTTTGACTCGTGACCATGGTGGAATGCACGTTAGCAGCCATTTGATCTTCTACCTCAATTAATGAGGGAGATCAAGTGGTCCACGTTTTTTCTTTTTTTCTTATTTTCTGATTTTCATTTTATTTGGTTTATTTTCATTAATTCATATTAATTTTAATATTTATCCAAAAAATATGAGAGTTTCACCAAAAAAATTTAAATAAATTCCTCTTTCATTTTCTGAATTAAAATTATTTTTTGGATCATTATTAATATTTTTCATGATTTAATTTATTTAGTTAATATTTTTAATTATTTAAAAATACTTTTAAGTTTCCCAAAATTATGAATTTTTTTCTCCAAGGTCCTTTGACCTTGTTTGACCTATGATAAATCTCATGGCCATTTCTTTGATGTTTTGATGAGGTTTTAGGAATTTGACAAACCATAATTTAATTTAATGCATTATTTAATTAATTTTAATTGTTTAATTGCCAAATAAATTATGTTGAGCATTTGATATTGACTTGTTGAGTTTGACTTATGTTGTTGGGCTTTGGTCAAGGTTGATTTGACTTTGTTGAGTTAAAATCATTGGATTTAGGGGATTGATGAAATGTACATTTCATCTCCCAAAATGAGTGAATGATTTTAATTTGAGAAAAGTCCTCCTTTGACCAATTTGTGTTGATTTCATTTCCCCTCCCTCTTCATCTCAATCTCATTATCTTCTCATTCATTTCATGGACCTATGATATCTCTATATCCTAAGGCTAGTTGATTACAAAATCAACACAAGTGAGGATGAGATTAGGTCCACCCTTTTGCATATTCTTTTTAAGTGTCGTATGTTTTAGGAGCATAGTTCATAATACCATGTCTCTAACATGCATTAACACTAAAATTTCTATTGCCCAACCTAAAATAGTTGTGACTTCTACATAAGTCCAATTATGATTGCTTAACATATCGCTAAATTGTTGATACAAAAGGCATAACATTCTAGTAAGTGAGATTGTAAGTCTCCCATCTTTCATGGTATTGTGTGGAAACTTGGACTTTTTTCCTCCCTTTGGAAGATGTCTTGGTTCAAGGATCCATGATTGCGACAAGTGGGTTGAGTGTTCTCAAAAGAATGACTTTAACAAAACAAAAGCAAAAGCAATACTAACTTCTAATCGATTAACAACTAACATTTAATTTCAAGCCATTTATTTTTATGCACTTTAATTTTGAGCCTTTATTCATTTGCCATTATTCATACCATTTAACTTGTTTACTTTAATGTCATTTTCACTTTGCTCATTTGAGCCATATCTTGTGATTATTTTGTGATTGTATATACTTGTTTGTGCTTGTGGTCTTTTAACCTTAATGTACATAATAACAACAAAAACCCTAAAAGATATTTTGTATGGACTATTGGCTTGCTCTGAGACATTGGACTTAGAATTAGGCAACACTCCCTATGCAAAAGGACTTGGTCAATGCCAACTTTCATGAAACCAAGTGCTTGTGATTTGAAATTTCATCTGAAGCAAGTATTATGATCCCCTTTGAGCTCATCTGCTAGATGGACTGATTGAAGTTGTTACTTTGAACATGTGCCTAGTGCCTATCTTTGAGTTTATCTAATGCATGGGAAGTTATAAAGAAGATCATGAAGTTGCTAAGCTTGGATGTGGCTATCTTTATTTGATGCCTTCCTCTTCATCTTGCTATTTGTGTATTGATATTGCTTGATTCTAAAGTCCAAGGGAATTTGAGTTTCTATATGATATTCTTGTTTATTGGATTGCAACCCATTGGTCAGATCTTTTCAACTCTTAACTTTTAAATTTGTGCTTAGGATTAGTCTCTCAATCTCCTCCCTCCTTTTAAAATCATTTCTTTAATTTCAAATCTCTCCCTCCTTTTAAAATCTTTTTTGCTTGTGTTTGTTTTCTAAACTTAGACCATTTTGCAAATTAGAAACTTTGGCTTTATGCCATTGCATTTTAAACTCTTTTCTCAATCAAACTTGTAAATAAATCTAATCATATTGACTTAAAATTTTCAAAAGGAAAAAAGAACTAACACTCATTCAAACTTTTTTTAGGCATTTTGTGCCTTTATTAAACTTAAACTTTTGTTAAAAGCAATACACTCACTTTGAAATTGTTACCACGAACTATGAGGTTTTGATCCCTCATTTTATGTTGGTACGTAGGCACAAGTCCGATGGTCTTGTCAAACACAAAAATATAATTAATGAATTCTTTTCTCATCCCTCCACTCTATTTATTGCAAACATCATTTTGTACAAAAACACATGTGACACAAGAAAGGGCTCCCTAGGAGTACGTAGGACACTTTGGGTGCTACCACCTTCCCTCTGTGTAACAAACCCCCTTACACGTAATCTCTGGCATTTTATTAGTTTTGATTTGAAAACTTCTTATCTTTTGGGTTTTGTTCGTACTTTTCCCTTTTCCCTTGGAAACAATAAAAGTGTTGTGGCGACTCTTGTTTTATTGACGTCTAGCTTATCCATAGCTTGATGATCATGAATTTACCGCTACATAAATTAAGTGACGATTGTCCACCAAATATTTTTTAGGGTTGTTGTTAGGTATTTTAAGGTCCTAGGACCATAAACAGAACAAAATCACAAGCACACAATATATACAATCACAAAAATATTGCTTAAGTGAGCAAAGTGAAATGAACTGAAACATAAATATCTTGCATGAAATGTAAATGGAAATGAATAATAAAGGTGCTAAAATTTAAATTGCATTAAATAAATGACATTAAAGTAAAGCAATAATAAGGAAATGTTAGTCAAGTGTTAGTGAAAAGTTCAATTGTTTAAGTCATTCCTTGGAGAATACTTAACCATTCATTCAACAGTATGAAGACATGAACCAATACATCATCTTTAAGAAGGGCTCCAACTTGGATAAATCAATAAGTATGCCACTAGCTATCACTAATGGAAAAAAGGTTAAGTCTTCACACAATTCCATGAAGAATGGGAGACTTACAATCTCAGTTACAAGAATGTTATGCCTTTTGGGACATATTTAGCTATATGTTAAGCAGTCGTAATTGGACTTATGTAGAAGTCACAACTATCTGAGGTCGGGCAATAAAAATATTGGTGTTAATGCATGTTAGAGGCACGGTACAAATAACCAAGCTCTTAAAACACCCCACACACAAAAATAAAATGGGAGGGACATATCTCTATTAGGCTCATGTTGATTCATCTAACACAAGGTCATTGATGAATCAACTAGCATTTAACTTGTAGAGAAATCATTGGTCAATGATGGATTAGGGAAGAGGGGGGGGGGGGGGGAGGGAAATAAAAACTCAAATTGATCATATGAGGAATTTCATTTGATCAATATTATCCATTTATTTTTAGGGATGAAATGTACATTTCATCAACCTCATAAATCCAATAGTATTCATCAAATTGAAGTTAAAATCAACCATGATCAAGGCCAATTAGAAGATGAAACATCACAAGGTCAATTAAATAGATCAACAATATTTTTAAACATCTAAACAATTAAAAATCAATTTAAAATGAAATAAAATGCATTTTAAAAAGGACAAAATCTCAAATCCCTTCAAATCAGCAAATAAATGGCCAAGGGATTTATCCTAGGTCAAACAAGGTCATAGAACCTTAAACAAAAAATTTGAGAATTTTTAGAAAGTCAGAAGTATTTGAAAATATTTAAAAACAAGTCAAAAATTATTTAATTCGCAAAAAGATATCAAAATTAATCCAAAAAATGATTTTAATTCAAAATATGGAAGAGGAAAATATTTAAAGATTTTGGATGAAAGTCCCATATTTTTTGGATTAAAAATGAAATTTATATGAGTTAAACAAAATAAGAGTATTTAAAATAAAATCAGAAAATTAAAATAAAAAGGAAAAAACATGGGTCATCATATCTCCCTCATTAATTGAGGTGGCAGATCCGATGGCCACACGTGTGATGTCCACCATGGACTATGGTCAAACGCGCTGCAAACAAGGTCATGCAAACCAAGGATCGTGATTAGAACGTGGATCAAGATTAGATGGATGGAATGAAGCCAACACACACCGGAGCTAGGGCTTCGGTCATCTTCTCCGGTGGACCTCATCGGACTGGTCCACCACCAAAGTTTAAGATCTATATACTAATTTAAAGGAAAAATAATGAAGAGCACGAATCTGACCTCTAAATTTCTCAATTCTTATTATATAAGTAGATACGTGGAATTGAAAATTAAGGTGGAAGAACTGAGTTGCTTCGATTTGACCTCAAAGAAACTCAATTTTGTTGCCTACATTGGTAGGACTTCAGACAACCAAAGATCAAGTCAAATGATGGATAATTGAGGGAGAATCGAGGAAGAGAAAATTCTGAAAAATCACCTTCTGTTTGCAGCAATGGAGCTCGATCTCTCTTCCAAATTGCTTGAGCTTTCTTCTACCAACTTTTATGTTTAAACTTTTTCCATTTGGAGCTTGGATCATGATGCATTTTAAGGTGGAAGTTGGAAGAATCAAACATAGTTGAAAATTTTCTAAGTTAAAAGTCAAATGACCACTTTTCCACCTTGAATAACTTTTTCTATGAGCTACAAATGAAAATGGTTCCTTCTTTTAAATTTTATATACTCCATTCCTCTTCAATTTGGTCACAAATTTGACACCATTTGAATCTTTCATGAGGGAGTTATGGATTTTAGAAGTTGAGGAAAATTGCTTGTTCAATGTTGATGGCCCAAAATGACCTGTAATGTTTCGTCTTGGTACATGCCCTTGAAAATAGAATTTGACATTTCTTAAAGAAGAAAAGTTGGAGAAGACATATTGAAATTAACTATGAAAGTTGTATGTCCTTCATATCATAAAAATTGAGCAAGTTATAGTTCTTGGAAGTTGACATTCTATCCACAAAATGACCTATAATCTTTCACTATAAAAAATGACTTTCCAAGCAAAGTTAGATCCTGATTACATCATGATTTTTTTTTTGAATGTCATAAAGAGTGATTTTCTCTTGGAATCATTTTCATATGCCAAAAAGTGTAGGAGATAGGGTCTAGGGAAACCTAGATTTGACTAGGTGACTTTCTTTGGTCAACCTTTTTGAACCAACTTGCAAACTTGAAGTTCTTTTGATATTTGGGGCTCATGGAGGGTCATATATGCTTAAGATGAAGTAAAATGGAGTATACCTTGATATATATAACCAAATGTTGAATAATCTTGTCTAGGAAGACATACAAGATACCTAGATGAATTAGGGCTTCCAAGGCAAACAAACTTCAAACTCTTGATGAACTTTTTATCAAATTGACAAATAATGAACACGGGGATCCATATATGATGCTTAGAACCAATGTGAAGCTTTCCTTGATTGATCTCTTGCATTGATGGTCTCAAACCCTAGATATGAACTTGGTGAGGCACAAATGGATGCACACACTACCTACAAAAGAAATGAAACTATATTAGGCATGTTTTTGGTGTTTTGGTTAGTAAACAAAGAAAAATAAAGTATGACACAATCAAATGTGCTTGGTAATCTCTCCCACTATAAACCCAATGAATGAGGGATGAGGAGGATACCAAGGTGTGATCCCAAAGCCAATGCAAATGATGAGATGGCATGAATGGTCTTAGGGTCAAAATTGAGGTCTTACATTGATCCATGGTGCCTGAGTTTTATTTGAATCCGAGAGTTCCTAGGGAGTTTGGGCTTGAAGCCCAAACCCTCTATTTCTTACCTCCTTAGCAAATCTGCACCCCTTTCACAAGCTAGGTTTTGGTTGGGCCTAAGAGGATGGGCATGCGCCCATTCACTCCATAGATCTGGTGATGTACCCTTAGTTTGGTTTAATCCATTTAATCTTAACTTAATTAGGAATAATTTTCGTAATTAGGTTAATAATATTTTTTTGAGGATTACTTTAGGTTTTAGATTTTTATTTAGACTTTTAGAAGTAATTTAGGATTTAATTAAAAATTAGGATTAATGTAAATTTTTACTAGTCTAGAAGTTAGGAGTAATTAGGTTTAATCGATTTCAGATTATAGTTTAATTTTCAACATTAGGTTGAAATAGTTTTTTAAAGTTTGATTAAGTTTTAGGTTATGGTTAGATTTCAATTATAATATAATTTGTGCTAATGATTGGACATCCTTATGAATTGACCATCTTGCCCATTAAGGGTTTATTTTACTATTTTAGCCATATAACATGCTCCCTTAGGATTAATTTTGACTTAGGATTTTAATTAGTTTTAAATCAGATCCTTGATTAACCATTGCACATTCCCTTTAGGAATAGATTGTGAATTCAATTCTAACCCTTAAATTAGGTTAATCATAGGTTTCTAATCAACTTAAACCCTATGATTCAAGTTGATCAAGAGCAATATTGATCAATTAAATCCTTTAATCATGTATAACACCACAATCCATTCAAGTGATCAAAAGCCACTTGATCACTTGATAAGATTAACTCTAATGATATGGATCTCCAAGCCTCAAGACCAGTCTTTCATGCAAGGCATCCCAATCACATCGAGCAGCGACTTATACAAGATACATCAAAGGTCAACACTTGGTAAAAGTGATTCAAATCATATGACATGAGCCTTAAGTAATGAGTAATGATGAGACAGAGTTTCTCATATCCTTGTATATAGTGACTTTGCGTATGGGACGTAGGCCCTAGCTATTCAGAGCATATGCCCTTATTCATAGACTTTAGTGCAATGCGAACCGAGTATACTACCAAGTATTCTTCATACAAACCAATATCAACTCAAGGAGCAGTAATTAGGACTCTTCTCCAACAACTTGTCAGTTATAAGAAGTATCATGCACCACGAGCCTTAAGTAATAAAGAATGATGAGTCAGAGTTTCTCTTACCCTTGTCTAGAGTGACTTTGCATACGAGGCGTAGGCCCTAGCTATTCAAAGCATTCACCTTTATTTATAGACTTTAGTGTGATTCTTATCAACCAACTGCCAAGTCTCTTAATATTCCAAATTCAATCAATTAATTCTTTTGCCTCCATCACCTTGCCGTCAGCCATAGTAGGTTGAACTACAGAAGCTCTGGTTTTTTTATTGCATAATGAGAATACCTAGACAGGAGAATTCAGATTCTTCGCGAGTTACCTTATTTATTAATCAATCATTCTTCATCAATCAATACCATCTTTTTGAGATCATAACACCTTTCCTTGAACTCCATGTACATCCTTTAATGACGATATAACGACAATCCACCTTATGAACCAAGAGTTGTTTGGATCGTTACCAAATATTTAATTCACTCTTTTTCGGCTAAGACGCTTGTTTACTCTTCGGTTCAGAGTCTATCTCCTTCATGGATCCAAGATACAATTCTTTTTTGATCTCTAACTATGTGTTCCCCAACCAGTGATATATTGTTCCTTGTACTCAATAATACTTTCTTTTGGACCCCGTGTATACCCTTTTAGGACGATATAACAACAGTCCACCTTATTAACCGAGAGTTGTTTGGATCATACCCAAACATTTAATTCATTCTTTTTGGCTAAGATGTTTGTTTACTCTTTGGTTCCAAGTTCACTTTCCATTTGTGGGTTCCCTTGATACCATTATGTTGGTGCAAGTTATACTTTTCATCACCTTCAATCTCACTTTGTTCTCGTGGTTCCACGAACTACGAATGCTCTGACTTTCTCATTACACATTGAGAATACATAGGCACGAGGATGTGAATCCTTGTTGAGCATACTTATTTATTCCTTCCGCCTTAGGGAACCATCCATATCTTTCATGATCCATTATCTATCTTCAATCATAAACCGTTCACCCTAGTGACATATTGTTTCTTTGAAACCTAAATACAATTTTCTTTTGAATTCCATATACACCCTTTTGTGACCATATAGTGGCAAATCCGCACCCAAAAATTTAATTCCTTTTTTTTCTAAGACGTCGTTTCCCTCTATGGTACAAATCCCATTTCTCCCTGGATTCTAATATACCTTGGCCTTTGGTTGCAAATTTTACCTTTTCGATCACCGTTACCAAATCCTTAAATTCTCTGACTTTGGTCATTCATTTCGTTCATCTCCACAATGCATCCATGATTCTACCTTCATTCACTCCATATGATATACCAGTTATATTTGAGCCAAACACACTACCTCTTTGAGCTCCATCGTGTGTCACCTTGTGAACCAAAAGTTGTTTAAATCGTACCCAAACACTTAATCCACCTTGTTTTCGGCTATACCATATAGTGGCAGACGCTTCCGGTTAGTCCACATATTGGTCAACATCAGTTTTACTCTTGGATTCAGATTTCATCCCTTGTTGAAGTTCAAATCATACCATTCTTTAGTTTAGACCATACCTTGATCATAATTCTTTTCATCTCCCACCACTAGTTCTATGAACTACGGAGCTCTGAATTCCTCATTGCACTATGAGGATACGTAGGCATGAGGGCTTTAATCCTCACCGAGCACTTTATCTATTTATTTTCCTTTCACTTTATTCTTTTGCGAGTAATCTTCAGATATAACACCCATTCTGACAAGAATAATCAAAATGGTTCTCATGGAGTACCATGGATGTTAGGGGTGTTAATGCCTTCCCCTTGTATAACCGACTTCCTTACCTAGCGTATCTCTTTCCCCTGGGTTTTATCGATGTTTTCCCTTTCCTTCGGGAATAAATAAAGTTCGATGGCAACTCTGTTGTATGTTCGAGCGTGCGATACGTTCGGGTATATTTCTGCTAGCTTCAGGTGGCAAATGTTGTTAACCGAATATGATATCCAGTATGTGACCCAAAAAGCAATAAATGGGATTATTTTGTCTGACTACCTTGCTTATTTACATGTGGGGGGTTATCAACCATTGAGGTTTGACTTTCCAGATGAAGACATCATGTTTATTAGAGATTTCGCTATTCCAGGCCCCAAAGAAGGCCCCGAACCAGGATCGCGATGGACGTTCGTGTTCGACGGTTCTTCCAATGCTCGTGGTCATGGAATAGGCGCAATTATTACTTCTCCAACTCACTTCCACCTTCCACTTACCGCTAGATTATGCTTTGATTGCACCAACAATATGGCAAAATATGAGGCATGTATCTACGGTATGAAGGCAACCATTAACTTAAGGATCAAGATTCTCGAGGTATATGGAGATCTAACTCTGGTAATTAGTCAGGTAAAAGGTGATTCAGAAACTCGGGATAGCAAATTGATTCCTTATAAAGAGCATATCAGAAAACTGATACCCTACTTTGATGAAATCTTTTTTCATCATATTCTTAGGGAAGAGAATCAGTTAGCAGACACTCTAGCTATGTTGACATCTATGTTTAAAGTCAAATGGAAGAATGAAGCACCAACTGTCCATATTGATCACTTAGATAAGCCAACACGTTGTCTAGTAATCGAAGCAGATCCTGATGATAAACCTTAGTTCTATGACATAAAGACATTTCTGGAGAAACACCAATATCCTGAGGGTATATCTATTACTAATAAGAAGGCCTTGAGAAGTCTCTCTTCCAAGTTTTTCATAAATTGTGATGTTTTATACAAGAGGAATTATGATTTTGTACTGCTCATATGCGTGGATAGACACAAAGCTAGCGCGATCATAAAATCTATACAGGAAGGCTGCGAGGGTGTACATGCGAAAGGTCCTGATATGGCCAAGAATATACTTCCGGTTGGGTATTACTGGATAATAATGGAGCTTGACTGTTACAACTTTGTTAAAAGATGCCATAAGTGTCAAATATACTAGGACAAGATCTTTGTGCTACCAACTCTGTTGAACGTTATGACGTCTCCATGGCCATTCTCTATGTGGGGTATTGATATGATTGGGATAATATAGCCTAGAGATCTCAACGAACATCGACTCATCCTAGTAATTATTGATTACTTCACGAAGTGGGTCGAAGCTGCTTCATACGCTAATGTCACTCGACAAGTGGTTACTCGGTTTATCAAGTAAAAAAAGATAATTTGTCGCTACAGGATTCCTAGCAAGATGGAGCATTTAAGGTCGAGCACCATAACTTTTCACCATACCAGCCCAAGATGAATGGTGTCGTAGAAGCAACTAATAAGAATATCAAGAGAATTGTCCAGAAAATGGTCAGGACATATAAGGATTGGCATGATATGCTACCTTTTGCTTTACACGGTTATAGGACCTCAGTTCGGACATCCATTGGGGCAACTCCGTACGCGTTAGTATATGGGATGAAGGTTGTTCTGTCAATTGAAGTTGAGATTCCTTCACTCAGGTTTATCATGGAAGCTGACCTTGATGAAGCTGAATGGGTTCCATCTCGGTATGACCAGTTGAATCTGATTGAAGAAAAGCGTTTGACGGTTGTATGCCATGGTCAATTGTACCAAAGACGCCTCAAACGAGCTTTTGATAAGAAAGTTTTTCCTCGTGAGTATCGCTTAGGAGAACTCGTGCTCAAAAGGTATTTTTCTATTCACTCAGATCCTCAGGGAAAATGGACTCCCAACTACAAATGACCTTTTGTAATTAAGAAGCTTTTCTCAGGTGGAGCCCTAATCCTCATAACAATGGATGGGGAAGAGTTTCCATCGCCAGTGAATAAAGATATAGTCAAAAAATATCATTCCTAAAAAGAAATTATGATAAAAGCCTGCTTGGTCGATCCTCGCAAGATCAATCTAGGCAAAAATGGTTATCCCTATGGACCAAAAAATAAATTGTCTATGCAAAAGTTAGGGATCGAATAAAAATATGAAGCTCGCTAAGTCGAAAACCTGAAAGGGCGACTTAGGAAAAAATGAGCATCCCAGTGGACGAAAAAAATAGAAAATGTCTAGGAAAAAGTTAGGGATAAAGGCATTGACTATGTTTCTTGAGCCTACTACACTACAAGCTAGATCTCAAACGGTCAAAGATCGATCCAATCATCGTTAATCAGAGCAAGGAGTTGGGATTCAAATCCTACAGTGGATAATGGCCAACGTTGTAATCATGGAAAAATACAAAAAATATTTCCCATTTCCATTTCTTTTATTTTTCAATTTTTGCAACATCCCCTTTAAGGATGCTTGCATCCTTGTATGCATCATATGTATAAATTTGTTTACAATCAATAAAATTTGGTTCTTTTATCAATTTCTTTTCATTTCTCCTGCATTTTGTTTTCGAAATAACTGATTTATCGTAATCACACAATGCTTTAAATTTTTTGGGGGAATAATAAAAGCTACATTAAAAGAAAACCTTATGCATTGTTATAACTTCCTGAAGAACTTAAAAAGATTATCGGTAGTTGGAAAGCCTTGCTTGAACATCTGCATTTGTCTTGATGATTGCCCAGTTAGATCATATATCTTCGTGCTCTTCAGTAGGACCAGGGGGATCCCTAATAGCAGTGTTAACACCCATTCATTTCGTAATATCAATTTCTTTGGTATAATTGATGTCGAGTCAGAGTCCCCTCCATACCAAAGAATCATGCCCCGTGATCTGACCATATAAACACTCATGCATTATGAAAATAAAACATACATCATGCAACATGCATATCATATTCTCCATCTATAATTTCCTCACAGAATATCAAATATATGTATCTCAGTAGTGGAAAATTTTCGGATATGTTAGTATTTAATCCTCTTCTACCTTGAATACTTGAAAAGCTTCCTCAATTCTTGTATTCAGGTTCAAGAAGATTAAATAAGGGCAGCTGTTGTACCCCAAAATTTTCCCTCCCTTTTTCACCTTTTAATTCAAGCTATGACTATAGAATTATTTGCATATCTTCATGTTTCTTACATATACATCAATTATCCATTCATATCCATTGGTTGATCACTGTGGTTTCAAAGTTCTTAGCTGGTAAAGCTAGGGTTTTGGAGTGGATGAGGCACTATAGGCTCAGCTTGGATGTTCATCTGACTATAGGGGATGCAAAACCCTAATGACTTGATCTTTGAAGTTGGAATTCAACAAAGTCCTATCATGATACTCTGTAGAGGGGTTTAAACCCTAATTTTCTAGTAATTGGGTTATAAGGCTTCATGTTTATTCTGTGGGTCTTATCTTAGCCTCTAAACCCTAGTTGGGAATTCATGTGTTGAAGACTTGGTTGAGAAGCATCCTGATTCATCCAAGGCTTTTGATTGAAGGATATGCTTCTGGAAACCCTAATTTGATATGCATGAAGGCCCATGTAAATAAGTATTCGACTGAGATATCTTGGTTTGACTGAAACCCTAATTTCATACACGCATATTCCTGGCTCTTTCAAGGTCATGTCTCTTATGCATATGGTGCGGATTACTAGTTCTTGGTCCATGAATTCATGCTTGTATCAATCCTTTGATCTTTGGGGCTTTGGTTTGCTTTTGAACCATCAGGGCTTTCAAACCATTGTCTATATCTTCATTTTAGGTTAATCTATGTTTAGCCAAGGCTCATGTTCACCTTTATTAACACAAGTCCATACAAACAAGAAAACCCTGGTTTAAGATCCACAGTTGATTGTGGTCAATTGTTGACTTTTTGGTCAACCAGTTGACCAAAGTCAACCATCCATTCACAAGTCCATATTTCTTGATTTTTAGTCATTAATCATGTACATTCATTTGATTCAATTCATATCATTTATCTATTTTTGCTTCTCATCCAAATTCAGCAACTTTCATCATACCAAATGTCCAAGTTTCATACAAATCCCAATTAATATCCCATCAATTTTCCATTCAAAGTATCATTCTCATGCATTTCAACCATTGGTTCTAATACACCTTCAATTCAAAGTCTCATTATGTGAACCATTACAAGATTCAACCAATACAATTAATCTCTTAACCACAAGCCAAGATTCATGATTCAATATAATTTGCAATTACAAATCAATACAAGCCAATTCTTAACCACCAAAACTTTACCATTTAAATTCACTTTCAAGTACATACAATGCCAAACATTCTAATCCATTTACACATACTACCAAGTTCCATAAATAGTTCATTCAAGAATTAACTTTTGTTTCAAGCACAAACAATATTTATTTCACAACCAAAAGCCAAAATCTTGATTATATATACATTACACAAGTTATTACATAAACTCTTTAAATTTCATACATAAGCCATTCATTACAAACTTTAATCCAATTTCCATTTCGATTCCAAAAACCCCTTGCTACCATTAACCCAAATTCCTTACACATTGTATCACTAACTTACAACTTAAAAATCCTACAAAGAACTCACAAGCTAACAAATACCACAACCAAACCATGCATACACATGAGAATATCACTTCCCTTGAATAAACTAAAGAAAAACTTCCAACCATGAGCCGATCTAAATTTATTACAAGAGCCAAGCCAAATGAAGCCATGTTCCTTCAAGCTTTAACACTCCAAATGGAATCCTGCACAATTTTTGACAGGAAGTATATGAGTTCTTATGCTAGAATCTTTGCATAATTTGACAGCAAGGAAAAATGGTGACAATAAAAGTCTATCCTCTGCTAGAGTATGGCAGAAACTCATTCACAATTTCAGTTAACCTTCAGACTCACCTGTAAGTACAGTATATTAACTTCCAATCTCAGTTCAACTCAAGTTTAGATTTGACAGTGTTGTGTCAAATATAAGTTTCCATATCAGTTGAATTCAATTTCAACAAATTAATTAATTCCAACTAATTTTGGCATTGCTAACAGAATGAGTCTCATGTAACTAACTGTGAATTTCATTTCAAATTTAATCCAAATTTCAAGGTAATTTCTAACAACATTTACCATTTGGAATTTGAGATGAATTTCAATTGAATTTCAATTAGCATTTCAGAATAGAAATCAAACTTTATAAAGGATTGCAACACACGATTCAGGGGGAGATTTTCATTTCTTCATATTCATCCTAGCTCTCCTGCAGAATCCCAAATTTCTCTTAAGATCAACCATCTGCATAATTGCTCGAGTTCATAACAAATAGTATCCGACACAAGGGCCATTTGCATACGAGAAGAGTGCATCATCTCTGCAATTCACGATTACATTCAGAGTTCACAACAAGGTCGCAAGAGCGATAACTAGCGAAGGAAAAAGAGAGGAAGAAATCAAAGATTTGTTTCGTACTTACTCGTGGTAGAGGCTTCGATTTTGGTAAGCTTCTCGAGCTCTTTTCCTTTTTTACTTCATCATCGTGTGTGTATGTTTAAGCCGAGGGAAGTTCCTGTAATTCAATTTTCTTCTGATTGCCGAAAAATCGTCGCATCAGAGCTCTATTTCTATGGACCCAAGCAGTTCCATTCAACAAGTCCTCTCTTGCTCCAATTAAGTTGTTCTTGATACTCAAACGCAACATTATTTCAAACGGGATTCGCGGTTTTGCGATGCGATAACATACGTTGAAGGCTCGAATCAAAGATGAGTCCAGAACATGTTGGTGACCACCTTAAGACGCGAGGATCTGAGTGTAGCGTTAAATTCATGAAAATTGAGCTATTGGTTAACTCAACATCAATAAAACCAAAGTCGCCACCGCGCTTTTATTATTTCCAAAGGAAAAGGGAAAAGTACGAACAAAACCTAAAGATAAGAAGTTTTCAAATCAAAACTCATAAAATGTCAGAGATTACAGGTAAGGGGGTTGGTTACACAGTGGAAAGGTATTAACACCCAAAGTGTCATAGGTACTCCTAGGAAACCCTTTTTGTGTCCAAGTGTTTTGGTTGAAAAAGATGTTTGCTAAAAATATAGATTGGGGGATGAGAAAAGAACTCATTTGTTATATTTTTGTGTTTGAAAAGACCTTTGGTCTTATGCCTACGTACCAACATAAAAATGAGAGATCAAAACCTCATAGTTCGTAGTAAAAATTTCAAAGAAATTGGTGGATTGAATTTAAAAAAAGTTTAAAGATCTTTTGTTATCAATGGGAGAATACTCAACCAAACATCCACCGATAGTGAGTGCTTTACAACACTTAAGAGGGAGGGCTCCAACTTGGATTCAATCAACAAGTATGCCACTAACCCCTAATAAAATGAAATACTTATAATCAATATCATGGAATGGGAGAATTATATCTCAACCATAAACAACTAAAATATAAATACTCTCTTGCAAATGTTTTACAAGAAAAGGGAACAAAATGGTCAAAGACTTAAATGGGGTTATTAGTTCTTTTTGTCTTTTTGAAAGTTAAATCAATATGATTAAGGATATTCACAAGTTTGATTAACAAAATATTTTGAAAATCAATGGCATTAGGCCAAAGTTTGTACTCATTAAAACAAGTCTAAGTTGAAAACACAAACAAAGAAGGTTTTGAAAAGAAGGGAGAAAATTTTAAAATTTAAGAAGGAAAGGAGGAGATGAAGGGACTATCCAAGACAAAAATTTAAAAGTTTAGAGCTAAAAAGATCTGACCAATTGGATGCAATCCGCAAGACAAGAATGTCAGATAGAAACCCATTTCCTTTGGAATATTGAGCAAGCAACAATCGTAAGCATCCAAGCAATAAGTATGAAGATCAAAGGCATCAAATAAAGATATCCAGAATCCAAGCAAGCGGTCTTCAGTGTCTTCAAATGTATCATATGAAATATTCCTTGTGGCAAACTCATATAAATAATCATCAGATAAAAACAATAAGATCAAGACAATAACTTAAGCATAGAGACAAAATAACAGATAAACCATTGAGGCTCTCAAGGCTTGCCTCAGATGAATGGCATTGGCCAAGATAAATCAGTCTCAAATAATGGCATTGGCCAAGTACTTCAAAGCATGGGGATGTTACCTACTCTAAGTTCAAAAGTTCATATCAAGTCAAGGGCAGAGGTGTAACACCCTTCTAAAATACCCCAAATTTAATTTAAAACAACAGAATATAAATCAGAGTAGATATGCAATTTTAAGGGTGTCACACTTGACACTTCACACCAATCACCAAAATAGTTTGTCATGCTCATTTATTAATCAAAATAAAACATTGCACAATTCGCAGCGGATAGAAATCCAACAATATTCAAACCATGTAACACATTACATGTAAAATTGTTCAACAACAAAATGAAAACAAGTAAAACATCTCGTCCCGATGTTACATATACCAGAGCATGACCCACTAAGGAACTACACTAGACTCCAAGCACTAGCTTCTACTCAATCACTGCTCGTTACCTGAAATATAGTTGTAAGGGTGAGTTCCTCAATCGATATAATAAGCATTATAAAATATCATGTAATGTTAAGTAAATTAACACATTCATCACCCTAATCATATCACACATTCAGCAACGGCAACATAAACTCATAATCATCATCATACTCAACTCAAACACAAAACACACGTATAATATTGGAATACATCCATTCATATTATACGCCATACATACATTATGCAATGAGACTCCATGCATGCGGTACCGACTATTCGTGAACACATAGTTCAACCTCACCAATCAAACCCAGATACGGCTACCAAGCTCACTAGTCCCACTCATTTGAGACCTAGTGACTCACTCACTAATTCCTCACCATGGGAATTAGCTACCACCCCAAGGGCTATGCTATGCACGCTAAATCACCTAGCATGCAAACATCAACAACAATCCACAATAACTCACTCACTAATTCCTCACCATGGGAATTAGCTACCACCATAAAGGCCATACTATACACGCTAAATCACCTAGCATGCAACCATCAACAACAATCCACAATGGACATATGCTCACACTCTAAGCCATAAACCGTCCATCCACAATTGCATACATAATAGATATATTCACAGCATTATGCATACCATCATACATTATCAGCATATTTATCACAGAATCATATCATGTCATGTCAAATAATAAATTACAGTATTAGCACACTCTACTAATACCCCTACTGCTCAAAACAACGGGGAATGATCCCTACTATATCATACACCAATATAGGCCAATCATCAACTATGTACACAATATTTGAATATCAAATTTTCACTTTTCCAACAGTGTTAACCGGTTAACGCCCTGGGTTAACCGGTTAACGCAACACAGAACGCGCTTCCTGGCAAATTTTAACAGTGTTAACCGGTTAACACCCTGGGTTAACCGGTTAACGCAAGACAGACTTTAATTATTTTAATATCATAACAGTGTTAACCGGTTAACACCCTGGGTTAACTGGTTAACGCAAGACAGAAAGCTGTTCCTGCGCTAACACGAACAGAATGCAGGATCCCCCGCATTTTTCCCCGTTGGAGGACTTCCGGACCTCCGATTCCGATTCCGTAAAAAGCTACACTTTCGGAAAATCACGACTCACCCAAACATAGATTCAATTTCAGTTTTAACATAACTCATCCATCACAATTGCAACATTCTTCATCCCAATTAGGGTCAATTCAATGGCTTATCACTACCCATTACATGTTAACCCATAATACCCATTAAACGACGATAAACCCCCCTTACCTGAGTTAATCCGGCAATTGATTCTTTAACTTCAAGCTTTTTCCTTCTTCAACCCTTGTTCTCTTGCTCTTCCTCTTTGCCCTTTTCTCACTTTCTGTCGCTTCTCTGGTTTTCACGTGAAAAAAAAACCCTTTTTACCAAATGGAACTCTTTATATATATTCCAACTTTATTATTCCAATAATAATAATCCAATAATATTCCAATTATTTAATTAAATTAATAAATATACTATTAACTTAAATTAAATAATTATCATATTTTATCGGGGTGTTACAACTCTCCCCCACTAAAAGAGTTTTCGTCCTCGAAAACATACCTCAAGCGAATAACTCTGGATAAGACTCCTTCATCTGACTCTCAAGTTCCCAAGTCACATTGCCACCTGCTGGTCCTCCCCAAGCTACCTTTACCAAAGCAATCTCTTTACCCCGCAACTGCTTCAACTCTCGATCCTCGATCCTCATAGGTGATGTTTCAACAGTCAGGTTATCTCTCACCTGTACATCATCTACTTGGACCACATGCGACGGATCAGGAATGTACCTCCTCAACTGAGACACATGAAAAACCTCATGCAAATTCGCAAGTGACGGCGGTAAAGCGACACGATAGGCTACCTCCCCTATCCTCTCCAAAATCTGGTAAGGACCAATAAATCGAGGTGTCAACTTCTTCGACTTCAAAGCTCGACCAACCCCAGTTATCGGAGTAACACGAAGGAACACATGATCTCCCTCTTGAAACTCAAGTGACTTCCTCCTCTTGTCGTGATAACTCTTCTGACGACTCTGAGCAATCCTCATCTTCTCCTGAATCATCTTAATCTTTTTCGTAGTTTGTTGAACAATCTCCGGTCCAACCACAGCACTCTCACCGGACTCATACCAACATAAAGGTGTCCGACATCTCCTACCATACAAAGCTTCAAACGGTGCCATACCAATGCTCGAATGAAAACTATTGTTGTAGGTAAACTCAATCAAAGGTAAATAACAATCCCAAGCACCTCCCTTTTCCAAAACACAAGCCCTTAAAAGATCCTCCAGTGACTGAATCGTCCTCTCAGTCTGACCATCAGTCTGCGGATGATATGCAGAACTCAATCTCAATTTAGTTCCCAAAGCCCTCTGCAAACCTTCCCAGAACTTCGATGTAAATCTAGGATCTCTGTCCGAAACAATACTCGACGGAATACCATGCAAACTTACAATTTTCTCAATATACAACTCAGCTAATCTCTCTAACGGATAATCCATTCTGATCGGAATGAAATGAGCCGATTTTGTCAATCTGTCAACAATCACCCAAATAGCTTCAAAATTCTTAATTGTCCTCGGTAAACCAGAAACAAAATCCATACTGATACTATCCCACTTCCACTCTGGAATAGCCAACGGTTGCATTAGCCCAGACGACTTCTGATGCTCAATCTTTGACTTCTGACAAGTCAAACAAGAATAAACAAAACTCGCAATTTCTCTTTTCATTCCCGGCCACCAAAATAACTTTTTCAAATCATGATACATCTTCGTAGCCCCAGGATGAATACTCAGGCCACTACGATGTCCTTCCTCCAGAATACTCTTCTTGAGTTCGGTAACATCCGGAATACACACTCGATTACCAAATTTCAAAACACCATTCTCATCAACTCTGAATTCACCACCTTAACCTTGATTCACTAGAGTCAACTTATCAACCAAAAGCACATCGGATTTCTGACCCTCTCTAATCTCATCCAGAATACCACTCGTTAACTTCAACATTCCCAATTTAACACTATTGTGAGTACTCTCACACACCAAACTCAAGTCTCTAAAATGCTCAATTAAATCCAATTCCTTAACCATTAACATAGACATATGCAATGATTTCCGACTCAATGCATCAGCCACTACGTTTGCTTTACCCGGATGGTAATTCAAACCAAAGTCATAATCCTTCAGAAACTCTAACCATCTCCTCTGTCTCATATTCAGCTCTTTCTGATCAAACAAATACTTTAAACTTTTATGGTCACTGAAAACCTCAAATCTTGACCCGTACAAGTAATGCCTCCATAACTTCAGAACAAATACCACAACTGCCAACTCCAAATCGTGTGTCGGATAGTTCCTCTCATGAACCTTCAGTTGTCTCGAAGCATAAGCTACAACCTACTTATTCTGCATCAAAACACCACCCAAACCCAAAAATGAAGCATCACAGTAAACCTCAAATGGTTCCGACGGACTCGGTAATATCAGAATAGGAGCAGTAGTTAACCTTCTCTTTAACTCTTGGAAACCTTCTTCACATTTTGAGTCCCAAACAAACGCTTGCCCCTTTCTAGTCAACATCGTCAACGGTAACGCCAACTTAGAAAATCCCTCAATGAATTTCCTATAATAACCTGCAAGTCCAAGAAAACTCCTTATCTCAGAAACTGACTTCGGAGCTTCCCACTTAGATACCGCTTCTATCTTAGAAGGATCAACAGCAACACCACCTCTTGAAATCACATGACCAAGAAAACTAACCTCTTCTAACCAAAATTCACACTTAGACAGTTTAGCAAATAACTTCTTTTCTCGTAGAACTTCTAAAACCACTCTCAAATGTTCATCATGCTCTTCTTCAGATTTCGAATACACCAAAACATCGTCAATAAACACTGTAACACCCCGATAATAATATAATTATTATTTAAATTAAGTTAATAATAGATTTATTAATTTAATTAGATAATTGGATTATAATTATTATTATTATTATTTTTGGGATTATCGAATTATTATTATTATTGGAATAATAATATAATTTGGAAAATATATAAGTTGGAAGTTAGAAAAATCCCATTTTTGGTAAAAAAAGTTATTTTTCACGTGAAAAGGGAAAAGAGGCAGAAAGGGCAAAAAGCAAAACAACGAAGGTTGAAGGAAGGGAAAGCTTGGAGCTCAGAGACTGCCGGATTTACTCAGGTAAGGGGGGTTTATCATCGATTAACGGGTATTATGGGATAGTATGTGATGGGTAGTGAGAAACCATTGAAATTGCCTCTGATTGAATGATATATGTGATGAACTTGTGAATATATTGATGAACGAAATTGGATGATAATTGATGAAATTCGTAGGAATTAGATGTAGTAAGGTTAACGATTTGATAAGTTGAATGCATCTGAGTTGTAATTGATAAAACGAACGAACATGTATGAAAAATTGGACTGTGAGAGGTTGGATCGGAAGGATCTCGTAGCAGAGAGAACCCATAGCAGATCTGGAAAACTGTATTCTGGTCATACGCGTATGGCACTAGGCAATACGCGTATGGGGTGGCTTGGAAATGGGGGTTTTGGCGCTGGTACGCGCCATACGCGGATCAGAGTGTTTTCTGACGGGTATGTGTGAAGTTTGAGAACGGGCTGCGTCCCGAGATCAAACAGGCTATTGGATATCAGCGGATCAGAGTGTTTTCTGACTTGGTTGACTGTTGCAGGATTTTTGAGCAGGATTCCAAAGCCAGAGCAGAGAGCTATCAGCAAAGGGTTGATAGGAAAGGTAAGAGTCAGAATGATCGTGGAAAACCGTATGCAGCTGGCAAAGGTTTTCAGAGACAGAGTGGGATGAAGAGGCCTAGTGGGGGAGACTCTAGTGCTCCTGCTAAGTGTTACAGATGTGGTCAGGCTGGACATCGTATCCATGAGTGTACCAGTAATGAGAAGAAATGTTTCAAGTGTGGAAAAGGTGGTCATTTAGCTGCAGATTGCCGGTTGAAGACTGTTACTTGTTTCAAATGTGGAGAGTTGGGTCATATCAGTCCACAGTGTCCTAAGCCGAAGAAGGAGAATCAGTCGGGAGGCAAGGTCTTTGCTTTATCAGGTTCCGAGACTTCTGCAGATGATCGTTTGATCCGAGGTACGTGTTATATTAATGGCTTTCCTCTTGTAGCTATTATTGACACAGGTGCGACTCATTCTTTTATATCTTTGGATTGTGCTGTGAAACTTAAGTTAGAGATATCTGAGATGTATGGTAGTATGGTAATTGATACTCCTGCGAAGGGTTCAGTGACTACTACTTCGGTTTGTTTGGGTTGTCCTTTGAGTATTTTTGGTAGAGACTTTGGGATAGACCTTGTGTGCCTTCCACTAGTGCAGGTTGATGTTATTCTGGGTATGAACTGGTTGGTGTTTAACCGAGTCTATATCAACTGTTTTGATAAGACTGTGATTTTTCCTGAGATTGAGGAAGGAAAGAGTTTGTTTCTATCTGCAAGGCAGGTGAATGAGGCAGTAGTAGATGGGGCAGAGTTGTTTATGCTGTTAGCGACTATGGAAGCTAAAGATAAACTGGTGATTGGTGATCTAGCTGTGGTGTGTGATTTTCCCGATGTGTTTCCGGAAGAAGTGAATGAACTGCCGCCAGAGCGTGAGGTTGAGTTTTCGATTGATTTGGTACCTGGTACTAGACCGATATCGATGGCTCCGTACCATATGTCTACTGTTGAGTTAGCTGAATTGAAGAGTCAACTGGAAGATCTGTTGGATAAGAAATTCATTCGTCCGAGTGTGTCACCGTGGGGTGCACCAGTGTTGTTGGTTAAGAAGAAAGAAGGTACTATGAGGTTGTGTGTGGACTACAGGCAACTGAATAAAGTGACGATCAAGAATCGGTATCCTTTGCCGAGGATTGATGATTTAATGGATCAATTGGTTGGTACTAGTGTGTTCAGCAAAATAGATTTGAGATCTGGGTATCATCAGATACGTGTGAAAACTGAAGATATTCAGAAGACTGCTTTCAGAACAAGGTATGGACATTATGAGTATTCTGTAATGCCTTTTGGTGTGACTAATGCGCCTGGAGTATTTATGGAGTATATGAATAGGATTTTCCATCCGTACCTGGACAAGTTTGTAGTAGTGTTTATTGATGACATTTTGGTGTATTCGAAATCTGAAGAAGAGCATGCTGAGCATTTGAGAGTGGTTTTGGGAGTTCTACGAGAAAAGAAGTTATTTGCTAAACTGTCTAAGTGTGAATTTTGGTTAGAAGAAGTTAGTTTTCTTGGTCATGTGATTTCAAGAGGTGGTGTTGCTGTTGATCCTTCTAAGATAGAAGCGGTGTCTAAGTGGGAAGCTCCGAAGTCAGTTTCTGAGATCAGGAGTTTTCTTGGACTTGCAGGTTATTATAGAAAATTCATTGAGGGATTTTCCAAGTTGGCGTTACCGTTGACAATGTTGACTAGAAAGGGGCAAGCGTTTGTTTGGGATTCAAAATGTGAAGAAGGTTTCCAAGAGTTAAAGAAAAGGTTGACTACTGCTCCTATCCTGATATTACCGAGTTCGTCGGAACTATTCGAGGTTTATTGTGATGCTTCATTGTTGGGTTTAGGTGGTGTGTTGATGCAGAATAAGCAGGTTATAGCTTATGCTTCGAGACAGCTAAGGGTTCATGAGAGGAACT
The DNA here is from genome assembly GCF_024323335.1 of Lathyrus oleraceus. Classification (NCBI taxonomy): domain Eukaryota; kingdom Viridiplantae; phylum Streptophyta; class Magnoliopsida; order Fabales; family Fabaceae; genus Lathyrus; species Lathyrus oleraceus. Next base: position 514,592,177 of record NC_066584.1, read on the forward strand.
ATCCGACACATGATTTAGAATTGGCAGCCGTGGTGTTTGTTCTGAAGTTATGGAGGCATTACTTGTACGGGTCAAGATTTGAAGTTTTCAGTTACCATAAGAGTTTAAAGTATTTGTTTGATCAGAAAGAGCTGAATATGAGACAGAGAAGATGGTTAGAATTTCTGAAGGATTATGACTTTGGTTTGAATTACCATCCGGGTAAAGCAAACGTAGTAGCTGATGCATTGAGTCGGAAATCATTGCATATGTCTATGTTAATGGTTAGAGAGTTGGATTTAATTGAGCAGTTTAGAGATTTGAGTTTGGTGTGTGAGAGTACTCACAATAGTGTTAAATTGGGAATGTTGAAGTTGACGAGTAATATTCTGGATGAGATCAGAGAGGGTCAGAAATCCGATATGCTTTTGGTTGATAAGTTGACGTTAGTGAATCAAGGTCAAGGTGGTGAATTCAGAGTTGATGAGAATGGTGTTTTGAAATTTGGTAGTCGGGTGTGTATTCCGGATGTTACCGAGCTTAAGAAGAGTATTCTTGAAGAAGGACACCGTAGTGGCCTGAGTATTCATCCTGGAGCTACGAAAATGTATCATGATTTGAAAAAGTTGTTTTGGTGGCCGGGTATGAAGAAAGAAATTGCGAGTTTTGTTTATTCCTGTTTGACTTGTCAGAAGTCAAAGATTGAGCATCAGCAGCCGTCTGGGCTAATGCAACCGTTGGCTATTCCAGAGTGGAAGTGGGATAGTATCAGTATGGATTTTGTTTCGGGTTTACCGAGGACAAGTAGGAATTTTGAAGCTATTTGGGTGATTGTGGATAGGTTGACGAAGTCGGCTCATTTCATTCCGATCAGAATGGATTACCCGTTAGAGAGATTAGCTGAGTTGTATATTGAGAAGATTGTAAGTTTGCATGGTATTCCGTCGAGTATTGTTTCAGATAGAGATCCTAGATTTACATCGAAGTTCTGGGAAGGTTTGCAGAAGGCTTTGGGAACTAAGCTGAGATTGAGTTCTGCATATCATCCGCAGACTGATGGTCAGACTGAGAGGACGATTCAGTCGCTAGAGGATCTTTTGAGAGCTTGTGTTTTGGAGAAGGGAGGTGCTTGGGATGGTTATTTGCCTTTGATTGAGTTTACCTACAACAATAGTTTTCATTCGAGCATTGGTATGGCACCGTTTGAAGCTTTGTATGGTAGGAGATGTCGGACACCTTTATGTTGGTATGAGTCCGGTGAGAGTGCTGTGGTTGGACCGGAGATTGTTCAACAAACTACGGAAAGATTAAGATGATTCAGGAGAAGATGAGAATTGCTCAGAGTCGTCAGAAGAGTTATCATGATAAGAGGAGGAAGTCACTTGAGTTCCGAGAGGGAGATCACGTGTTTCTTCGTGTTACTCCGATAACTGGTGTTGGTCGAGCTTTGAAGTCGAAGAAGTTGACACCTCGATTTATTGGTCCTTATCAGATTTTGGAGAGGATAGGAGAGGTAGCCTATCGTATCGCTTTACCGCCGTCGCTTGCGAATTTGCATGAGGTTTTTCATGTATCTCAGTTGAGGAGGTACATTCATGATCCGTCACATGTAGTCCAAGTAGATGATGTACAGGTGAGAGATAACCTGACTGTTGAAACATCACCTATGAGGATCGAGGATCGAGAATTGAAGCAATTGCGGGGTAAAGAGATCGCCTTGGTGAAGGTAGCTTGGGGAGGACCAGCAGGTGGCAATGTGACTTGGGAACTTGAGAGTCAGATGAAGGAGTCTTATCCGGAGCTATTCGCTTGAGGTATGTTTTCGAGGACGAAAACTCTTTTAGTGGGGAGAGTTGTAACACCCCGATAATAATATAATTATTATTTAAATTAAGTTAATAATAGATTTATTAATTTAATTAGATAATTGGATTATAATTATTATTATTATTATTTTTGGGATTAACGAATTATTATTATTATTGGAATAATAATATAATTTGGAAAATATATAAGTTGGAAGTTAGAAAAATCCCATTTTTGGTAAAAAAAGTTATTTTTCACGTGAAAAGGGAAAAGAGGCAGAAAGGGCAAAAAGCAAAAGAACGAAGGTTGAAGGAAGGGAAAGCTTGGAGCTCAGAGACTGCCGGATTTACTCAGGTAAGGGGGGTTTATCATCGATTAACGGGTATTATGGGATAGTATGTGATGGGTAGTGAGAAACCATTGAAATTGCCTCTGATTGAATGATATATGTGATGAACTTGTGAATATATTGATGAACGAAATTGGATGATAATTGATGAAATTCGTAGGAATTAGATGTAGTAAGGTTAACGATTTGATAAGTTGAATGCATCTGAGTTGTAATTGATAAAACGAACGAACATGTATGAAAAATTGGACTGTGAGAGGTTGGATCGGAAGGATCTCGTAGCAGAGAGAACCCATAGCAGATCTGGAAAACTGTATTCTGGTCATACGCGTATGGCACTAGGCAATACGCGTATGGGGTGGCTTGGAAATGGGGGTTTTGGCGCTGGTACGCGCCATACGCGTGTGATACGCGTAATCCCTGGAGTGGTACGCGTATGGTGTATGCCATACGCGTATGAGTGGACAAGATGATGTTTTGAACGTGAAAACGTCTCTGTTGGTACGCGTATGAGGATGTGGTACGCGTAGCATACGCGTATGGGTGTGGGCGATACGCGTATGGGATGGGCGAGGAAATGCGCCATACGCGTATGGGCATAGGCGATACGCGTATGGGCAGACTTGTGGTTTTTCTGAACTGTTGTTGTGCAGTTCTTGGTTGTGTAGGCTGAGTGATGTGCTTAGCTGAGGTGTGATGTCGTAGGGATCATTTCCCGTTGTTTGGAATAGTATAGGTATTAGTAGAGTGTGCTAATACTATGAGTAAGTATGTGGCATGATATGATATGCTTTTGTTGATAATATGCGATGGTATACCTGATGATGTGAATGTATGCATTTGTGAATAGACTGTTTTATGGCTTAGAGTGTGAGCATACGTCTATTCTTGTGTTGTTGTTGTTGTTGCATTGCTAGGTGATTAGCATGCATATTGTGGCCCATTTGGGGTGGTAGCTAATTCCCATGGTGAGGAATTAGTGAGTAAATCATTTTGATTATTGTTGATGTTTGCATGCTAGGTGAGTAGCGTGCATAGCATGGCCCATTTGGGGTGGTAGCTAATTCCCATGGTGAGGAATTAGTGAGTGAGTCACTATGTCTCAAATGAGTGAGACTAGTGAGCTTGGTAGCCGTGCCTGGATTTGAACGGTGAGGTTGAACTATATGTTCACAAAATAGTCGGTACCGCATGCATGGAGTCTCATTGCATAATATATGTATGGCGTGTAATATGAATGGATGTATTCCAATATTACATGTGTGTTTGTGTTGGTATGGTTGTGTTGTTATAATGTATGATGTTGAGTTGATATGGCTGTTCCTGAATGTGTGTTTTGATTAGGGTAATGAAGTGTGTTAAATCACTTAACATAACATGATGTTTTATAATATTCATTATATTGATTGAGGAACTCACCCTTACAAATATGTTTTCAGGTAACGAGCAGTGATTGAAATAGAAGCTAGTCCCGGGAGTCTAGTGTAGTTCTTAGCGAGTCATGCTCTGGTAGATGTAACATCGGGATGGGATGTTTACTATGTTTTCTTTTGGTTGTTGAACAACCTTACATGTAATGTAGTACATGATTTGAATGTTGTTATTTTATATCCGCTGCGAATTATGCAAAAGAGTCTTATTTTGATTTAATAAATGAGCATGACAGGATATTTTGACGAATGTTGTGAAATGATTGTGTGACACCCTTCGGGGCATAATTACTCTGATTGATATTTTTATTATTTTAATTAAATATTTTGGGGTATTTAGAAGGGTGTTACATTAGTGGTATCAGAGCATAGTCGGTCGAGTCGAGTCGTAATTATTCTGTTTCCCCTGTACAGTATAGGTGTTGGGTAACCCTATCAGTACTCATTGTTTTAGTTTGTTTGGGTTTTCAGAATAGAGATGGCTGGAAGAGGTAGAGATGATGCTGCAATTGCTGAAGCTCTGGGTATGCTAGCTGGAGTACTTGGAGGAAATCCGAATGTTGTGGGAATGGGAGCTGCTCGTCAACTGAGTGAGTTCCAGAAGAACAATCCTCCAATGTTCAAGGGAGCATACGATCCAGATGGTGCTCAGAAGTGGTTGAAGGAGATTGAGAGGATCTTCCGAGTGACTGAGTGTGCCGATAACCAGAAGGTCAGGTTCGGTACGCATATGCTGTCAGAAGAAGCAGATGATTGGTGGGTTGCTACCCGCACTGAATTAGAAGCTGCTGGGAATGCTGAGATCACTTGGGCTGTGTTCAGAGAGAGATTCCTGAGGAAGTATTTCCAGAGGATGTTAGAGGGAAGAAGGAGATAGAGTTTTTGGAATTGAAGCAGGGTAACAAGTCTGTTACTGAGTATGCTGCTAAGTTCGCCGAGCTGTCAAAGTATTATACTCCCTATAATGAGGCTGCTGGAGAATTTTCTAAGTGTGTGAAGTTTGAGAACGGGCTGCGTCCCGAGATCAAACAGGCTATTGGATATCAGCGGATCAGAGTGTTTTCTGACTTGGTTGACTGTTGCAGGATTTTTGAGCAGGATTCCAAAGCCAGAGCAGAGAGCTATCAGCAAAGGGTTGATAGGAAAGGTAAGAGTCAGAATGATCGTGGAAAACCGTATGCAGCTGGCAAAGGTTTTCAGAGACAGAGTGGGATGAAGAGGCCTAGTGGGGGAGACTCTAGTGCTCCTGCTAAGTGTTACAGATGTGGTCAGGCTGGACATCGTATCCATGAGTGTACCAGTAATGAGAAGAAATGTTTCAAGTGTGGAAAAGGTGGTCATTTAGCTGCAGATTGCCGGTTGAAGACTGTGACTTGTTTCAAATGTGGAGAGTTGGGTCATATCAGTCCACAGTGTCCTAAGCCGAAGAAGGAGAATCAGTCGGGAGGCAAGGTCTTTGCTTTATCAGGTTCCGAGACTTCTGCAGATGATCGTTTGATCCGAGGTACGTGTTATATTAATGGCTTTCCTCTTGTAGCTATTATTGACACAGGTGCGACTCATTCTTTTATATCTTTGGATTGTGCTGTGAAACTTAAGTTAGAGATATCTGAGATGTATGGTAGTATGGTAATTGATACTCCTGCGAAGGGTTCAGTGACTACTACTTCGGTTTGTTTGGGTTGTCCTTTGAGTATTTTTGGTAGAGACTTTGGGATAGACCTTGTGTGCCTTCCACTAGTGCAGGTTGATGTTATTCTGGGTATGAACTGGTTGGTGTTTAACCGAGTCTATATCAACTGTTTTGATAAGACTGTGATTTTTCCTGAGATTGAGGAAGGAAAGAGTTTGTTTCTATCTGCAAGGCAGGTGAATGAGGCAGTAGTAGATGGGGCAGAGTTGTTTATGCTGTTAGCGACTATGGAAGCTAAAGATAAACTGGTGATTGGTGATCTAGCTGTGGTGTGTGATTTTCCCGATGTGTTTCCGGAAGAAGTGAATGAACTGCCGCCAGAGCGTGAGGTTGAGTTTTCGATTGATTTGGTACCTGGTACTAGACCGATATCGATGGCTCCGTACCATATGTCTACTGTTGAGTTAGCTGAATTGAAGAGTCAACTGGAAGATCTGTTGGATAAGAAATTCATTCGTCCGAGTGTGTCACCGTGGGGTGCACCAGTGTTGTTGGTTAAGAAGAAAGAAGGTACTATGAGGTTGTGTGTGGACTACAGGCAACTGAATAAAGTGACGATCAAGAATCGGTATCCTTTGCCGAGGATTGATGATTTAATGGATCAATTGGTTGGTACTAGTGTGTTCAGCAAAATAGATTTGAGATCTGGGTATCATCAGATACGTGTGAAAACTGAAGATATTCAGAAGACTGCTTTCAGAACAAGGTATGGACATTATGAGTATTCTGTAATGCCTTTTGGTGTGACTAATGCGCCTGGAGTATTTATGGAGTATATGAATAGGATTTTCCATCCGTACCTGGACAAGTTTGTAGTAGTGTTTATTGATGACATTTTGGTGTATTCGAAATCTGAAGAAGAGCATGCTGAGCATTTGAGAGTGGTTTTGGGAGTTCTACGAGAAAAGAAGTTATTTGCTAAACTGTCTAAGTGTGAATTTTGGTTAGAAGAAGTTAGTTTTCTTGGTCATGTGATTTCAAGAGGTGGTGTTGCTGTTGATCCTTCTAAGATAGAAGCGGTGTCTAAGTGGGAAGCTCCGAAGTCAGTTTCTGAGATCAGGAGTTTTCTTGGACTTGCAGGTTATTATAGAAATTCATTGAGGGATTTTCCAAGTTGGCGTTACCGTTGACAATGTTGACTAGAAAGGGGCAAGCGTTTGTTTGGGATTCAAAATGTGAAGAAGGTTTCCAAGAGTTAAAGAAAAGGTTGACTACTGCTCCTATCCTGATATTACCGAGTTCGTCGGAACTATTCGAGGTTTATTGTGATGCTTCATTGTTGGGTTTAGGTGGTGTGTTGATGCAGAATAAGCAGGTTATAGCTTATGCTTCGAGACAGCTAAGGGTTCATGAGAGGAACTATCCGACACATGATTTAGAATTGGCAGCCGTGGTGTTTGTTCTGAAGTTATGGAGGCATTACTTGTACGGGTCAAGATTTGAAGTTTTCAGTTACCATAAGAGTTTAAAGTATTTGTTTGATCAGAAAGAGCTGAATATGAGACAGAGAAGATGGTTAGAATTTCTGAAGGATTATGACTTTGGTTTGAATTACCATCCGGGTAAAGCAAACGTAGTAGCTGATGCATTGAGTCGGAAATCATTGCATATGTCTATGTTAATGGTTAGAGAGTTGGATTTAATTGAGCAGTTTAGAGATTTGAGTTTGGTGTGTGAGAGTACTCACAATAGTGTTAAATTGGGAATGTTGAAGTTGACGAGTAATATTCTGGATGAGATCAGAGAGGGTCAGAAATCCGATATGCTTTTGGTTGATAAGTTGACGTTAGTGAATCAAGGTCAAGGTGGTGAATTCAGAGTTGATGAGAATGGTGTTTTGAAATTTGGTAGTCGGGTGTGTATTCCGGATGTTACCGAGCTTAAGAAGAGTATTCTTGAAGAAGGACACCGTAGTGGCCTGAGTATTCATCCTGGAGCTACGAAAATGTATCATGATTTGAAAAAGTTGTTTTGGTGGCCGGGTATGAAGAAAGAAATTGCGAGTTTTGTTTATTCCTGTTTGACTTGTCAGAAGTCAAAGATTGAGCATCAGCAGCCGTCTGGGCTAATGCAACCGTTGGCTATTCCAGAGTGGAAGTGGGATAGTATCAGTATGGATTTTGTTTCGGGTTTACCGAGGACAAGTAGGAATTTTGAAGCTATTTGGGTGATTGTGGATAGGTTGACGAAGTCGGCTCATTTCATTCCGATCAGAATGGATTACCCGTTAGAGAGATTAGCTGAGTTGTATATTGAGAAGATTGTAAGTTTGCATGGTATTCCGTCGAGTATTGTTTCAGATAGAGATCCTAGATTTACATCGAAGTTCTGGGAAGGTTTGCAGAAGGCTTTGGGAACTAAGCTGAGATTGAGTTCTGCATATCATCCGCAGACTGATGGTCAGACTGAGAGGACGATTCAGTCGCTAGAGGATCTTTTGAGAGCTTGTGTTTTGGAGAAGGGAGGTGCTTGGGATGGTTATTTGCCTTTGATTGAGTTTACCTACAACAATAGTTTTCATTCGAGCATTGGTATGGCACCGTTTGAAGCTTTGTATGGTAGGAGATGTCGGACACCTTTATGTTGGTATGAGTCCGGTGAGAGTGCTGTGGTTGGACCGGAGATTGTTCAACAAACTACGGGAAAGATTAAGATGATTCAGGAGAAGATGAGAATTGCTCAGAGTCGTCAGAAGAGTTATCATGATAAGAGGAGGAAGTCACTTGAGTTCCGAGAGGGAGATCACGTGTTTCTTCGTGTTACTCCGATAACTGGTGTTGGTCGAGCTTTGAAGTCGAAGAAGTTGACACCTCGATTTATTGGTCCTTATCAGATTTTGGAGAGGATAGGAGAGGTAGCCTATCGTATCGCTTTACCGCCGTCGCTTGCGAATTTGCATGAGGTTTTTCATGTATCTCAGTTGAGGAGGTACATTCATGATCCGTCACATGTAGTCCAAGTAGATGATGTACAGGTGAGAGATAACCTGACTGTTGAAACATCACCTATGAGGATCGAGGATCGAGAATTGAAGCAATTGCGGGGTAAAGAGATCGCCTTGGTGAAGGTAGCTTGGGGAGGACCAGCAGGTGGCAATGTGACTTGGGAACTTGAGAGTCAGATGAAGGAGTCTTATCCGGAGCTATTCGCTTGAGGTATGTTTTCGAGGACGAAAACTCTTTTAGTGGGGGAGAGTTGTAACACCCCGATAATAATATAATTATTATTTAAATTAAGTTAATAATAGATTTATTAATTTAATTAGATAATTGGATTATAATTATTATTATTATTATTTTTGGGATTAACGAATTATTATTATTATTGGAATAATAATATAATTTGGAAAATATATAAGTTGGAAGTTAGAAAAATCCCATTTTTGGTAAAAAAAGTTATTTTTCACGTGAAAAGGGAAAAGAGGCAGAAAGGGCAAAAAGCAAAAGAACGAAGGTTGAAGGAAGGGAAAGCTTGGAGCTCAGAGACTGCCGGATTTACTCAGGTAAGGGGGGTTTATCATCGATTAACGGGTATTATGGGATAGTATGTGATGGGTAGTGAGAAACCATTGAAATTGCCTCTGATTGAATGATATATGTGATGAACTTGTGAATATATTGATGAACGAAATTGGATGATAATTGATGAAATTCGTAGGAATTAGATGTAGTAAGGTTAACGATTTGATAAGTTGAATGCATCTGAGTTGTAATTGATAAAACGAACGAACATGTATGAAAAATTGGACTGTGAGAGGTTGGATCGGAAGGATCTCGTAGCAGAGAGAACCCATAGCAGATCTGGAAAACTGTATTCTGGTCATACGCGTATGGCACTAGGCAATACGCGTATGGGGTGGCTTGGAAATGGGGGTTTTGGCGCTGGTACGCGCCATACGCGTGTGATACGCGTAATCCCTGGAGTGGTACGCGTATGGTGTATGCCATACGCGTATGAGTGGACAAGATGATGTTTTGAACGTGAAAACGTCTCTGTTGGTACGCGTATGAGGATGTGGTACGCGTAGCATACGCGTATGGGTGTGGGCGATACGCGTATGGGATGGGCGAGGAAATGCGCCATACGCGTATGGGCATAGGCGATACGCGTATGGGCAGACTTGTGGTTTTTCTGAACTGTTGTTGTGCAGTTCTTGGTTGTGTAGGCTGAGTGATGTGCTTAGCTGAGGTGTGATGTCGTAGGGATCATTTCCCGTTGTTTGGAATAGTATAGGTATTAGTAGAGTGTGCTAATACTATGAGTAAGTATGTGGCATGATATGATATGCTTTTGTTGATAATATGCGATGGTATACCTGATGATGTGAATGTATGCATTTGTGAATAGACTGTTTTATGGCTTAGAGTGTGAGCATACGTCTATTCTTGTGTTGTTGTTGTTGTTGCATTGCTAGGTGATTAGCATGCATATTGTGGCCCATTTGGGGTGGTAGCTAATTCCCATGGTGAGGAATTAGTGAGTAAATCATTTTGATTATTGTTGATGTTTGCATGCTAGGTGAGTAGCGTGCATAGCATGGCCCATTTGGGGTGGTAGCTAATTCCCATGGTGAGGAATTAGTGAGTGAGTCACTATGTCTCAAATGAGTGAGACTAGTGAGCTTGGTAGCCGTGCCTGGATTTGAACGGTGAGGTTGAACTATATGTTCACAAAATAGTCGGTACCGCATGCATGGAGTCTCATTGCATAATATATGTATGGCGTGTAATATGAATGGATGTATTCCAATATTACATGTGTGTTTGTGTTGGTATGGTTGTGTTGTTATAATGTATGATGTTGAGTTGATATGGCTGTTCCTGAATGTGTGTTTTGATTAGGGTAATGAAGTGTGTTAAATCACTTAACATAACATGATGTTTTATAATATTCATTATATTGATTGAGGAACTCACCCTTACAAATATGTTTTCAGGTAACGAGCAGTGATTGAAATAGAAGCTAGTCCGGGAGTCTAGTGTAGTTCTTAGCGAGTCATGCTCTGGTAGATGTAACATCGGGATGGGATGTTTACTATGTTTTCTTTTGGTTGTTGAACAACCTTACATGTAATGTAGTACATGATTTGAATGTTGTTATTTTATATCCGCTGCGAATTATGCAAAAAGAGTCTTATTTTGATTTAATAAATGAGCATGACAGGATATTTTGACGAATGTTGTGAAATGATTGTGTGACACCCTTCGGGGCATAATTACTCTGATTGATATTTTTATTATTTTAATTAAATATTTTGGGGTATTTAGAAGGGTGTTACATTAGTGGTATCAGAGCATAGTCGGTCGAGTCGAGTCGTAATTATTCTGTTTCCCCTGTACAGTATAGGTGTTGGGTAACCCTATCAGTACTCATTGTTTTAGTTTGTTTGGGTTTTCAGAATAGAGATGGCTGGAAGAGGTAGAGATGATGCTGCAATTGCTGAAGCTCTGGGTATGCTAGCTGGAGTACTTGGAGGAAATCCGAATGTTGTGGGAATGGGAGCTGCTCGTCAACTGAGTGAGTTCCAGAAGAACAATCCTCCAATGTTCAAGGGAGCATACGATCCAGATGGTGCTCAGAAGTGGTTGAAGGAGATTGAGAGGATCTTCCGAGTGACTGAGTGTGCCGATAACCAGAAGGTCAGGTTCGGTACGCATATGCTGTCAGAAGAAGCAGATGATTGGTGGGTTGCTACCCGCACTGAATTAGAAGCTGCTGGGAATGCTGAGATCACTTGGGCTGTGTTCAGAGAGAGATTCCTGAGGAAGTATTTTCCAGAGGATGTTAGAGGGAAGAAGGAGATAGAGTTTTTGGAATTGAAGCAGGGTAACAAGTCTGTTACTGAGTATGCTGCTAAGTTCGCCGAGCTGTCAAAGTATTATACTCCCTATAATGAGGCTGCTGGAGAATTTTCTAAGTGTGTGAAGTTTGAGAACGGGCTGCGTCCCGAGATCAAACAGGCTATTGGATATCAGCGGATCAGAGTGTTTTCTGACTTGGTTGACTGTTGCAGGATTTTTGAGCAGGATTCCAAAGCCAGAGCAGAGAGCTATCAGCAAAGGGTTGATAGGAAAGGTAAGAGTCAGAATGATCGTGGAAAACCGTATGCAGCTGGCAAAGGTTTTCAGAGACAGAGTGGGATGAAGAGGCCTAGTGGGGGAGACTCTAGTGCTCCTGCTAAGTGTTACAGATGTGGTCAGGCTAGACATCGTATCCATGAGTGTACCAGTAATGAGAAGAAATGTTTCAAGTGTGGAAAAGGTGGTCATTTAGCTGCAGATTGCCGGTTGAAGACTGTGACTTGTTTCAAATGTGGAGAGTTGGGTCATATCAGTCCACAGTGTCCTAAGCCGAAGAAGGAGAATCAGTCGGGAGGCAAGGTCTTTGCTTTATCAGGTTCCGAGACTTCTGCAGATGATCGTTTGATCCGAGGTACGTGTTATATTAATGGCTTTCCTCTTGTAGCTATTATTGACACAGGTGCGACTCATTCTTTTATATCTTTGGATTGTGCTGTGAAACTTAAGTTAGAGATATCTGAGATGTATGGTAGTATGGTAATTGATACTCCTGCGAAGGGTTCAGTGACTACTACTTCGGTTTGTTTGGGTTGTCCTTTGAGTATTTTTGGTAGAGACTTTGGGATAGACCTTGTGTGCCTTCCACTAGTGCAGGTTGATGTTATTCTGGGTATGAACTGGTTGGTGTTTAACCGAGTCTATATCAACTGTTTTGATAAGACTGTGATTTTTCCTGAGATTGAGGAAGGAAAGAGTTTGTTTCTATCTGCAAGGCAGGTGAATGAGGCAGTAGTAGATGGGGCAGAGTTGTTTATGCTGTTAGCGACTATGGAAGCTAAAGATAAACTGGTGATTGGTGATCTAGCTGTGGTGTGTGATTTTCCCGATGTGTTTCCGGAAGAAGTGAATGAACTGCCGCCAGAGCGTGAGGTTGAGTTTTCGATTGATTTGGTACCTGGTACTAGACCGATATCGATGGCTCCGTACCATATGTCTACTGTTGAGTTAGCTGAATTGAAGAGTCAACTGGAAGATCTGTTGGATAAGAAATTCATTCGTCCGAGTGTGTCACCGTGGGGTGCACCAGTGTTGTTGGTTAAGAAGAAAGAAGGTACTATGAGGTTGTGTGTGGACTACAGGCAACTGAATAAAGTGACGATCAAGAATCGGTATCCTTTGCCGAGGATTGATGATTTAATGGATCAATTGGTTGGTACTAGTGTGTTCAGCAAAATAGATTTGAGATCTGGGTATCATCAGATACGTGTGAAAACTGAAGATATTCAGAAGACTGCTTTCAGAACAAGGTATGGACATTATGAGTATTCTGTAATGCCTTTTGGTGTGACTAATGCGCCTGGAGTATTTATGGAGTATATGAATAGGATTTTCCATCCGTACCTGGACAAGTTTGTAGTAGTGTTTATTGATGACATTTTGGTGTATTCGAAATCTGAAGAAGAGCATGCTGAGCATTTGAGAGTGGTTTTGGGAGTTCTACGAGAAAAGAAGTTATTTGCTAAACTGTCTAAGTGTGAATTTTGGTTAGAAGAAGTTAGTTTTCTTGGTCATGTGATTTCAAGAGGTGGTGTTGCTGTTGATCCTTCTAAGATAGAAGCGGTGTCTAAGTGGGAAGCTCCGAAGTCAGTTTCTGAGATCAGGAGTTTTCTTGGACTTGCAGGTTATTATAGAAAATTCATTGAGGGATTTTCCAAGTTGGCGTTACCGTTGACAATGTTGACTAGAAAGGGGCAAGCGTTTGTTTGGGATTCAAAATGTGAAGAAGGTTTCCAAGAGTTAAAGAAAAGGTTGACTACTGCTCCTATCCTGATATTACCGAGTTCGTCGGAACTATTCGAGGTTTATTGTGATGCTTCATTGTTGGGTTTAGGTGGTGTGTTGATGCAGAATAAGCAGGTTATAGCTTATGCTTCGAGACAGCTAAGGGTTCATGAGAGGAACTATCCGACACATGATTTAGAATTGGCAGCCGTGGTGTTTGTTCTGAAGTTATGGAGGCATTACTTGTACGGGTCAAGATTTGAAGTTTTCAGTTACCATAAGAGTTTAAAGTATTTGTTTGATCAGAAAGAGCTGAATATGAGACAGAGAAGATGGTTAGAATTTCTGAAGGATTATGACTTTGGTTTGAATTACCATCCGGGTAAAGCAAACGTAGTAGCTGATGCATTGAGTCGGAAATCATTGCATATGTCTATGTTAATGGTTAGAGAGTTGGATTTAATTGAGCAGTTTAGAGATTTGAGTTTGGTGTGTGAGAGTACTCACAATAGTGTTAAATTGGGAATGTTGAAGTTGACGAGTAATATTCTGGATGAGATCAGAGAGGGTCAGAAATCCGATATGCTTTTGGTTGATAAGTTGACGTTAGTGAATCAAGGTCAAGGTGGTGAATTCAGAGTTGATGAGAATGGTGTTTTGAAATTTGGTAGTCGGGTGTGTATTCCGGATGTTACCGAGCTTAAGAAGAGTATTCTTGAAGAAGGACACCGTAGTGGCCTGAGTATTCATCCTGGAGCTACGAAAATGTATCATGATTTGAAAAAGTTGTTTTGGTGGCCGGGTATGAAGAAAGAAATTGCGAGTTTTGTTTATTCCTGTTTGACTTGTCAGAAGTCAAAGATTGAGCATCAGCAGCCGTCTGGGCTAATGCAACCGTTGGCTATTCCAGAGTGGAAGTGGGATAGTATCAGTATGGATTTTGTTTCGGGTTTACCGAGGACAAGTAGGAATTTTGAAGCTATTTGGGTGATTGTGGATAGGTTGACGAAGTCGGCTCATTTCATTCCGATCAGAATGGATTACCCGTTAGAGAGATTAGCTGAGTTGTATATTGAGAAGATTGTAAGTTTGCATGGTATTCCGTCGAGTATTGTTTCAGATAGAGATCCTAGATTTACATCGAAGTTCTGGGAAGGTTTGCAGAAGGCTTTGGGAACTAAGCTGAGATTGAGTTCTGCATATCATCCGCAGACTGATGGTCAGACTGAGAGGACGATTCAGTCGCTAGAGGATCTTTTGAGAGCTTGTGTTTTGGAGAAGGGAGGTGCTTGGGATGGTTATTTGCCTTTGATTGAGTTTACCTACAACAATAGTTTTCATTCGAGCATTGGTATGGCACCGTTTGAAGCTTTGTATGGTAGGAGATGTCGGACACCTTTATGTTGGTATGAGTCCGGTGAGAGTGTTGTGGTTGGACCGGAGATTGTTCAACAAACTACGGGAAAGATTAAGATGATTCAGGAGAAGATGAGAATTGCTCAGAGTCGTCAGAAGAGTTATCATGATAAGAGGAGGAAGTCACTTGAGTTCCGAGAGGGAGATCACGTGTTTCTTCGTGTTACTCCGATAACTGGTGTTGGTCGAGCTTTGAAGTCGAAGAAGTTGACACCTCGATTTATTGGTCCTTATCAGATTTTGGAGAGGATAGGAGAGGTAGCCTATCGTATCGCTTTACCGCCGTCGCTTGCGAATTTGCATGAGGTTTTTCATGTATCTCAGTTGAGGAGGTACATTCATGATCCGTCACATGTAGTCCAAGTAGATGATGTACAGGTGAGAGATAACCTGACTGTTGAAACATCACCTATGAGGATCGAGGATCGAGAATTGAAGCAATTGCGGGGTAAAGAGATCGCCTTGGTGAAGGTAGCTTGGGGAGGACCAGCAGGTGGCAATGTGACTTGGGAACTTGAGAGTCAGATGAAGGAGTCTTATCCGGAGCTATTCGCTTGAGGTATGTTTTCGAGGACGAAAACTCTTTTAGTGGGGGAGAGTTGTAACACCCCGATAATAATATAATTATTATTTAAATTAAGTTAATAATAGATTTATTAATTTAATTAGATAATTGGATTATAATTATTATTATTATTATTTTTGGGATTAACGAATTATTATTATTATTGGAATAATAATATAATTTGGAAAATATATAAGTTGGAAGTTAGAAAAATCCCATTTTTGGTAAAAAAAGTTATTTTTCACGTGAAAAGGGAAAAGAGGCAGAAAGGGCAAAAAGCAAAAGAACGAAGGTTGAAGGAAGGGAAAGCTTGGAGCTCAGAGACTGCCGGATTTACTCAGGTAAGGGGGGTTTATCATCGATTAACGGGTATTATGGGATAGTATGTGATGGGTAGTGAGAAACCATTGAAATTGCCTCTGATTGAATGATATATGTGATGAACTTGTGAATATATTGATGAACGAAATTGGATGATAATTGATGAAATTCGTAGGAATTAGATGTAGTAAGGTTAACGATTTGATAAGTTGAATGCATCTGAGTTGTAATTGATAAAACGAACGAACATGTATGAAAAATTGGACTGTGAGAGGTTGGATCGGAAGGATCTCGTAGCAGAGAGAACCCATAGCAGATCTGGAAAACTGTATTCTGGTCATACGCGTATGGCACTAGGCAATACGCGTATGGGGTGGCTTGGAAATGGGGGTTTTGGCGCTGGTACGCGCCATACGCGTGTGATACGCGTAATCCCTGGAGTGGTACGCGTATGGTGTATGCCATACGCGTATGAGTGGACAAGATGATGTTTTGAACGTGAAAACGTCTCTGTTGGTACGCGTATGAGGATGTGGTACGCGTAGCATACGCGTATGGGTGTGGGCGATACGCGTATGGGATGGGCGAGGAAATGCGCCATACGCGTATGGGCATAGGCGATACGCGTATGGGCAGACTTGTGGTTTTTCTGAACTGTTGTTGTGCAGTTCTTGGTTGTGTAGGCTGAGTGATGTGCTTAGCTGAGGTGTGATGTCGTAGGGATCATTTCCCGTTGTTTGGAATAGTATAGGTATTAGTAGAGTGTGCTAATACTATGAGTAAGTATGTGGCATGATATGATATGCTTTTGTTGATAATATGCGATGGTATACCTGATGATGTGAATGTATGCATTTGTGAATAGACTGTTTTATGGCTTAGAGTGTGAGCATACGTCTATTCTTGTGTTGTTGTTGTTGTTGCATTGCTAGGTGATTAGCATGCATATTGTGGCCCATTTGGGGTGGTAGCTAATTCCCATGGTGAGGAATTAGTGAGTAAATCATTTTGATTATTGTTGATGTTTGCATGCTAGGTGAGTAGCGTGCATAGCATGGCCCATTTGGGGTGGTAGCTAATTCCCATGGTGAGGAATTAGTGAGTGAGTCACTATGTCTCAAATGAGTGAGACTAGTGAGCTTGGTAGCCGTGCCTGGATTTGGACGGTGAGGTTGAACTATATGTTCACAAATAGTCGGTACCGCATGCATGGAGTCTCATTGCATAATATATGTATGGCGTGTAATATGAATGGATGTATTCCAATATTACATGTGTGTTTGTGTTGGTATGGTTGTGTTGTTATAATGTATGATGTTGAGTTGATATGGCTGTTCCTGAATGTGTGTTTTGATTAGGGTAATGAAGTGTGTTAAATCACTTAACATAACATGATGTTTTATAATATTCATTATATTGATTGAGGAACTCACCCTTACAAATATGTTTTCAGGTAACGAGCAGTGATTGAAATAGAAGCTAGTCCCGGGAGTCTAGTGTAGTTCTTAGCGAGTCATGCTCTGGTAGATGTAACATCGGGATGGGATGTTTACTATGTTTTCTTTTGGTTGTTGAACAACCTTACATGTAATGTAGTACATGATTTGAATGTTGTTATTTTATATCCGCTGCGAATTATGCAAAAAGAGTCTTATTTTGATTTAATACATGAGCATGACAGGATATTTTGACGAATGTTGTGAAATGATTGTGTGACACCCTTCGGGGCATAATTACTCTGATTGATATTTTTATTATTTTAATTAAATATTTTGGGGTATTTAGAAGGGTGTTACATTAGTGGTTGTAACACCCGATGTCGGAGAGGCCGAAGAGTGGTTACATGTAACATCCGAGGGCGATGGAGTGGTTGTCGATGCCTGATGCATGACAATGAGACACTCCTAGCAGCTTCGAGGGGAAAACCGAATTCACATCGGAATGAGAGGGATCCTGAGGCTATGCAGGTATGGGACTGCATGGTTGAATGAAGGCTTATAAGGATTAATTGGTACTACCTATACCAACAAGATGCATCTTCTTTTCGGTAGCCTAATAGATAAGAACTCCATAGTTAAGCGTGTTTGACTTGGAGTAGTATTGGGATGGGTGACCTCCTGGGAAGTTTCCCGGAAAGTGTGTGAGTGAGGACAAAACATGCCGAAAAGACCCGTGTTGGTTTATGGGGTTAGTCGATAATCCTGAAAGCAGTCTGAGGTGTTACAAACACCACAACAAACTTGTCTAGGTACGGATGGAAAATCCTATTCATATACTCCATAAATACCCCATGCGCATTAGTCACACCAAAAGGCATTACAGAATACTCATAATGTCCATACCTTGTTCTGAAAGCAGTCTTCTGAATATCCTCAATTTTCACACGTATCTGATGATACCCCGATCTCAAATCTATTTTGCTGAAGACACTCGCACCAACCAACTGATCCATCAAATCATCAATCCTCGGCAAAGGATACCGATTCTTGATCGTCACTTTATTCAGTTGCCTGTAGTCCACACACAACCTCATAGTACCTTCTTTCTTCTTAACCAATAACACTGGTGCGCCCCACGGTGACACACTCGGACGAATAAATTTCTTATCCAACAGATCTTCCAACTGACTCTTCAATTCAGTTAACTCAACAGCAGACATACGGTACGGAGCCATCGATATCGGCCTAGTACCAGGTACCAAATTAATCGAGAACTCAACTTCACGTTCTGGCGGTAATTCATTCACTTCTTCAGGAAACACATCAGGAAAATCACACACCACGGCTAGATCGCAAATCACCAGTTTATCTTTAGCCACCAAGGTCGCTAACAGCATAAACAACTCTGCCCCATCTGCTACTGCCTCATTCACCTGCCTTGCTGATAGAAACAAACTCTTTCCTTCCTCAATCTCAGGAAAGATCATAGTCTTATCAAAACAGTTGATATAAACTCAGTTAAACACCAACCAGTTCATACCCAGGATAACATCAATCTGCACTAGTGGAAGACACACGAGGTCCATCCCAAAGTCTCTACCAAAAATACTCAAAGGGCAATTTAAACAAACTGAAGTAGTAGTCACTGAACCCTTCGCAGGAGTATCAATTACCATACTCCCATGCATCTCAGATATCTCTAATTTAAGTTTCACAGCACAATCCAAAGATATAAAGGAATGAGTCGCACCTGTGTCAATAATAGCTACAAGAGGAAAGCCATTAATATAACACGTACCTCGGATCAAACGATCATCTGCAGAAGTCTCAGAACCCGATAAAGCAAAGACCTTGCCTCCCGACTGGTTCTCTTTCTTCGGCTTAGGACACTGTGGACTGATATGACCCACTTCTCCACAGTTGAAACAAGTCATAGTCTTCAACCGGCACTCTACAGCCAAGTGACCACCTTTTCCACACTTGAAACACTTCTTCTCAATACTGGTACACTCATGGATACGATGTCCAGCCTGACCACATCTGTAACACTTAGCAGGGGCACTGGAGTCTCCCACACTAGGTCTCCTCATCCCACTCTGTCTCTGGAAACCTTTGCCAGCTGCATACGGTTTCCCACGATCATTCTGATTCTTGCGTTTCCGATCAACCCTCTGCTGATAGCTCTCCGCTCTGGCCTTGGTATCCTGTTCAAAAATCCTGCAACAGTCAACCAAGTCAGAAAACACTCTAATCCGCTGATACCCAATAGCCTGCTTGATCTCGGGACGTAACCCGTTCTCAAACTTCACACATTTTAAAAATTCCCCAGTAGCCTCATCATAGGGAGTGTAATACTTTGACAACTCTGTGAACTTAGCAGCATACTCAGTAACAGACCGGTTGCCCTGCTTCAATTCTAAGAACTCTATCTCTTTCTTTCCTCTGACATCCTCTGGAAAGTACTTCCTCAGGAATCTCTCCCTGAACACCGCCCAAGTGATCTCAGCACCCCCAGCAGCTTCCAACTCAGTGCGGGTAGCAACCCACCAATCATCTGCTTCCTCTGACAGCATATGCGTACCGAACCTGACCTTCTGGTTATCGGCACACTCAGTCACTCGGAAGATCCTCTCGATCTCCTTCAACCACTTCTGAGCACCATCTGGATCGTATGCTCCCTTGAACATTGGAGGATTGTTCTTCTGGAACTCACTCAGTTGACGAGCAGCTCCCAATCCCACAACATTCGGGTTCCCTCCAAGTACTCCAGCTAGCATACCCAGAGCCTCAGCAATCGCAGCATCGTCTCTACCTCTTCCAGCCATCTCTATTCTGAGAACCCAACAAGCTAAAACAATAAGTACTGATAGAGTTACACAACACCTATCACATACAGGGAAACAGAATAATTACGACTCGACTCGACCGACTATGCTCTGATACCACTAATGTAACACCCTTCTAAAATACCCCAAATTTAATTTAAAACAACAGAATATAAATCAGAGTAGATATGCAATTTTAAGGGTGTCACACTTGACACTTCACACCAATCACCAAAATAGTTTGTCATGCTCATTTATTAATCAAAATAAAACATTGCATAATTCGCAGCGGATAGAAATCCAACAATATTCAAACCATGTAACACATTACATGTAAAATTGTTCAACAACAAAATGAAAACAAGTAAAACATCCCGTCCCGATGTTACATATACCAGAGCATGACCCACTAAGGAACTACACTAGACTCCAAGCACTAGCTTCTACTCAATCACTGCTCGTTACCTGAAATATAGTTGTAAGGGTGAGTTCCTCAATCGATATAATAAGCATTATAAAATATCATGTAATGTTAAGTAAATTAACACATTCATCACCCTAATCATATCACACATTCAGCAACGGCAACATCAACTCATAATCATCATCATACTCAACTCAAACACAAAACACACGTATAATATTGGAATACATCCATTCATATTATACGCCATACATACATTATGCAATGAGACTCCATGCATGCGGTACCGACTATTCGTGAACACATAGTTCAACCTCATCGATCAAACCCAGATACGGCTATCAAGCTCACTAGTCCCACTCATTTGAGACCTAGTGACTCACTCACTAATTCCTCACCATGGGAATTAGCTACTACCCCAAGGGCTATGCTATGCACGCTAAATCACCTAGCATGCAAACATCAACAACAATCCACAATAACTCACTCACTAATTCCTCACCATGGGAATTAGCTACCACCATAAAGGCCATACTATACACGCTAAATCACCTAGCATGCAACCATCAACAACAATCCACAATGGACATATGCTCACACTCTAAGCCATAAACAGTCCATCCACAATTGCATACATAATAGATATATTCACAGCATTATGCATACCATCATACATTATCAGCACATTTATCACAGAATCATATCATGTCATGCCAAATAATAAATTACAGTATTAGCACACTCTACTAATACCCCTACTGCTCAAAACAACGGGGAATGATCCCTACTATATCATACACCAATATAGGCCAATCATCAACTATGTACACAATATTTGAATATCAAATTTTCACTTTTCCAACAGTGTTAACCGGTTAACGCCCTGGGTTAACCGGTTAACGCAAAACAGAACACGCTTCCTGGCAAATCATAACAGTGTTAACCGGTTAACGCCCTGGGTTAACCGGTTAACGCAAGACAGACAGAAATTTCTCATAATTCATAACAGTGTTAACCGGTTAACACCCTGGGTTAACCGGTTAACGCAAGACAGAAAGCTGTTCCAGCGCTAACACGAACAGAATGCAGGATCCCCCGCATTTTTCCCCGTTGGAGGACTTCCGGACCTCCGATTCCGATTCCGTAAAAAGATACACTTTCGGAAAATCACGACTCACCCAAACATAGATTCAATTTCAGTTTTAACATAACTCATCCATCACAATTGCAACATTCTTCATCCCAATTAGGGTCAATTCAATGGCTTATCACTACCCATTACATGTTAACCCATAATACCCATTAAACGACGATAAACCCCCCTTACCTGAGTTAATCCGGCAATTGATTCTTTAACTTCAAGCTTTTCCCTTCTTCAACCCTTGTTCTCTTGCTCTTCCTCTTTGCCCTTTTCTCACTTTCTGTCGCTTCTCTGGTTTTCACGTGAAAAAAAAACCCTTTTTACCAAATGGAACTCTTTATATATATTCCAACTTTATTATTCCAATAATAATAATCCAATAATATTCCAATTATTTAATTAAATTAATAAATATACTATTAACTTAAATTAAATAATTATCATATTTTATCGGGGTGTTACAAGAGGTCCACCAGTGCATCAACATATTCTTTAGGGTTTTTGTTGTTATTAGGTATTTTAAGGTCCTAAGGCCACAAACAGAACAAAATCACAAACACACAATATATACAATCACAAAGATATGGCTCAAGTAAGCAAAGTGAAAATGACTGAAACATAAACATCTTGCATGAAATGTAAATGGAAATGAATGATGAAGGTACTAGAATTTTAAATTGCATTAAGTAAATGAAATTAAAGATAGAGCAACGATAAAGAAATGTTAGTCAAATGTTAGTGAAGAATTCAATTGTTTAAGTCATTCTTTGGAGAACACTCAACCATCCATTCACAAGCATAAAGACATGAACCAAGACATCATCCATGAGAAGGGCTCCAACTTGGACAAATCAACAACTATGCCACTAGATCCCATAAATGGAAAAAATGTTAAGTCTTCACACAATACCATGAGGAATGGGAGACTTACAATCTCACTTAGAAAAAAATACTTTTGGGTCAAAATTTAGCTATATGCTAAGCAATCATAATTGGACTTAATGCATACTAGAGACATGGTACAAAGAATCAAGCTCCTAAAGCATACCACATACAAAATAAAATGGGGTGAACCTATCTCAATCAGGCTCATGTTGATTCATCTAACACAAGGTAATTGATGAATCAACTAGCATTTGATTTGTAGAGAAATCATTGGTCAATAAAGGATTGGGGAAGAAGAGGGATGAAGATGAAGAGATGAAGTGTGATAGAAAATGAAATCCCAAATTGATCAAGGGAGGAATTTCATCTGATCAATATTGTTCATTCATTTTGAGGGATGAAGTTTACACTTTATCAACCCCCTAAATTAAATATTATTGATCAAATGGAAGTTCAAATCAACCATAATCAAGGCCAAACTGAAGATGAAACAACACAAAGTCAACCAAATAGCTCAACATATTATTTCAACAATTAATCAAATTAAAATCAATTTTAAATGAATAAGAATTCATTTTAAAAGGGGAAAAACCTCAAATCCCTTCAAATCACTAAATAAATGGCAAAGAGATTTATCCTAGATCAAATAAGGTCAAAGGACCTTAGACAAAAAATTTAGGAATTCTTAGAAAATCAGAAGTATTTAAAAATATTAAAAACAAGTCAAAACTATTAAATTTATAAAAAATATAAAATCTAATCCAAAAAATCATTTTAATTCAAAATATGGAAGAGGAAATTATTTAAAGATTTTTGGTGAAAGTCCCATATATTTTGGATTAAAAATGAAATTATTATGAATTTAACAAAAATAAGCTATTTAAAATGATAATCAGAAAATAAAATAAAATAGAAAAAATAAGGGTCATCAGATCTCCCTCATTAATTGAGATGGCAGATCTGATGGTCATGCGTGTGCAGTCCATGGTAGACACAAGTAAACGCGTAACAAAAGTGGTAATTGAAACTAAGGGTCAAGATTATAATGTGGCAAAGGATCAGATGGTCTGGATTGATACAAGCACACAAGTGGAGCTCTGGCTCCGGTCATCTTCTCCGATGACCTCCACCGGATTGGTCCAACCAAAAAGTTCACCAAAATGAAAGATCCATATATGATTTTAAAGAAAAAATCAAGGGGAGCACGAATTTGACCTACATTTCTTCCAAATCTCATTATACAAAGAGATATGTGGAATTAAAAATGAGGTGGATGAACTGAGTTGCCTCGATTTGATCTCAAAGCAACTCAATCTTGTTGCCTACATTAGTAAGATTTTAGCCAACCAAAAATTAAGAGAAATTATTTAGAATTGAAGGAGAATCGAAGAAAGAAAGTTTCTGAAAATTCACCTTTTGTTTGCAGTGATGAAGCTCGATCTCAATCCCAATTCACTTGGCCTTGCTTCTACTAGCTTGCAGGAGATGATTTGACTGTAAAAGGTTATGAATCCTTGGATTTTCAATTCCAAAATAGAATGGGAATCAAAACTAAATTTCCAAAGAAATCTTCAAGGTATTATATCAATGGGGTTTGGGGAGATTTTCATATCAAAGCTTGGGCCAAGGGTCCTCAATTCTGAGGCAACAGACATGTATTTATAGCCTTATGGATTAATTTCTACACACTTCAAAAAATGGTCAAAAATAGTAACTTGGTGTGTATGGTTGCATGGGCATGCACTAAGGCCCAAATTATGATTTAAATAACTCCAAATTCGTGCACACTTGATGCTGAACTCACTTCATGAAGCCATGCAATGTTGGTTGATAATTGAGCATAAAAGTTTCCAAATAAGGCCATGCAATGAACCCATGTGCAAGTCCATCAAAATTAGTCCAAATGACATGATATTAGACTCTTTGGAAAGCTAGCATGAAGGAGAACAACTTTAATGTTGGAACTTTTTCCATTTAGAGCTTGGATCATGATGAATTTTGATGAGGAAGTTGGAGGAATCAAACATGGTTGAAAATTTTCTAAGTTAAAAGTCAAATGACCACTTTTGCCACCTTGAATAACTTTTGCTATGAGCTTCAAATGACTTTGGTTCCTTATTAAAAGTTTTAGATCTTTCAATCCTATTCAATTTTGTCATAAATTTGACACAATTTCAATCTTTCATGAGGGAGTTGTGGATTTTAGAAGTTGAGGAAAATTGCTTGTCC
This sequence comes from Lathyrus oleraceus, assembly GCF_024323335.1. Lineage (NCBI taxonomy): Eukaryota > Viridiplantae > Streptophyta > Magnoliopsida > Fabales > Fabaceae > Lathyrus > Lathyrus oleraceus. The sequence continues at coordinate 514,616,481 of NC_066584.1, forward strand.
AATGATGATGACCCAAAATGACCTATAATATTTCCTCTTGGTACATGTTGTTGCAAGTGAAATTTTAGCTTTCTAAATGAATAAAATTTGGATAAGACATATTGAAATTGATCATGAAACTCGTATGGTGTTCATATCATAAAAATTGAGCAAGTTGTGATTCTTGGAAGTTGACCTTCTATCTATTGCACAGACAAAATGACCTATAATCTTTCACCATAAAAATGACTTTCCAAGTAAATTTAGCTCTTGATGACAACATGAAAGTTGTTTGGAGTGTCATAAAGAGTAACTTGTCTCTTGTAATCATTTTCATATGATAAACATTGTAGGAGATAGGGTCTAGGGAACCCTAGATTTGATCAATTGACTTTCTCTGGTCAACCTCTTTGAACCAACTTGCAAACTTGAAGTTGTTTTGCTATTTAGGGATCATGGATAATCATATATGCTTGAGATGAAGTAAAATAGAGTATACCTTGAGATATTTGACCTAATGTTGAAGAAACTTGTTGAGGAAGACACACAATATACCTAGATGAATTAGGGCTTCAAAGGCAAACAATCTTTAAACTCTTGATGAATTCTTGATTAAAATGACAAATAAAGATCACGGGGATCCATATATGATGCTTAGAACCATTGTGAACCTTTGATAACTTTATCCTTTGCACTGAGGGTCTCAAACCATATATATGAGCTTGATAAGGCACAAGTGGATGCACGCACTACTTACAAAAGAAATAACACCACACTAGACATATTTTTGGTATTTTGGTTAGTAAACAAAAGAAAAGAAAGTATGATATAATCAAATATGCTTAGTGATCTCTCCCAATACAAACCCAATGAATGAGGGGTGAGGAGGATACCAAGGTGTGATTCTAAAGCCAATGCAAATGATGAGATGACATGAGGGATCTTAGGGTCAAATTTGGGGTCTTACGCCGAGGAGACGAATTTGTCGTGGAGGTTTGGAATTTGTGGAAGATTGCCGTCGCAACTCAGCAAGAACGCTCATGGTAGTTTCTTGGTGTGATGTTTCAGCCCAATGAGGAGTTTCTTTTGGGTTATGTGAAGTGAGAGTCGGGTTTGGGCCTTAGGCCCAAACAGTTTCCACATTTACCCTTTTTTTGATTCGTGAACCTCTTAATCTCATTTTTTGCTTAAGGATTCTGGGCCTAAGGCCCATGGGGTGAACATGTGCCACTTTCCAGTCCGTACCAGCCTTGTGCTACATTGCCTTGGAAGTTTTGGGGCTTAAGGCCCAGTCACTGATTTCAGGCCCATTGATCCAGTTTTTTCTTCTTTATTTTTGTTAGTTAGTTTCTAATAGGAATTTAATTAGATTTTTAGGATTTATAATTTATTTAGTCTTAATTTAGATAATCACTAGAATTTAATTAGGTTTTTGATTAGTTTAATTATTGTTTAGTAACATTAGTTTTGTTGTTTTTAGAAGTTTTAGTTTACATGAGTTTTAGTCCATTTAAAATTTAGTTTAATTAGGTTAAAGTCAACTTTAGAGGTTAACCAATTTTTAGGCTCTAGTTAGATTTGGTTAGAACCTAATTTTTATCCCTATATCAATATTATTATGAAATGATCATTTTACCCCTTAGGGTTTATCTTGTTGTTTTAGCCATATAAATGCATGCTCCCTTAGAACTAATTTTTTACTTGATGTTAGATAGTTTTAAATCGAGATTTGATTAAAAAATACATGTTCCCTTAGGAATAGCCTTTGAATTCAATTTTTAACCTTTATATTAGGATTTGTCATAATTTTTAAGCTAATTTTAACCCTTAATTCAAGTTAGTCAAAAGCACTTTTGATCAACTAAATTCTTTGATCTCGTATAATTCCACAGTCAATTCAAGTGACCAAAAGACCCTTTATCACTTGATAAGACTCTTTCTGTAAGCTGTAGAGATTGAAGCCTTAAGTCAGAGTCTCAATCAAGGTATCTCCAGTCATATCAAGCAGCGGGTCATACAAGACACATCAAAAGTGGTTCTTCAAAGGCTTGTTAATAAATATTAGAATTGTGTGGCATGACCCTTAAGTAATAGAGAATGAATGAGAGTGGAAAAATCCATTAACTCGTTCTGAATATCTTTGGGTATTGTTAGCTCATATTTTCGACGTCCACCTTAAATTACCAAAATTGGAAAATATACACAGCTGGTTTCAACCAAAAAGTAATATTCGACCAGCTGGAGGAGAATCGACTTGGCTAGTTGGATAAAGATCAAACTCATGGCTGGAATTTCATAGCATTTCTTTATAAAAGCGGTTAAAGAAACGGTTTTCGATCAAAGATTCAAAATTTAAATAAAGGAGGGAATTTTGCCTTCGTCAGAAACCACAAGAGCATACGTGGAGTAGTACGAACGAATGCGCGCATGCAGGACGCCACGTGTATCGACGTGATTGAAGGATCATCAAAGCATTTATTTTGATCTAGTATAAATATAGGGTCTTAGTATTATAAAAATGTGTGTCAAATTGTGTACAAGACCTGCAAATTTACTAAGTATTCGTGTGAAGAAGAATTGTAAAAATGCAGAATGTACATTCTCTACACCATTGTTAATTATTTCAAAGCAATATAAATTTGTCTTTACTTTCTTTCCAGAAACATTCTTCCTTGCTTCTTCCTTTCAAACACTTTATTTTTACTTTATCATTTTGCAATTTTAAGATCCTTTTGTTCCCTTCCCTAAATTCAACATTTACTTTACAGTCTTAAGATTCCGGTACTTGTAAACTTTAGTTTACCATTTTAAATCCTTTATAATTCCTGTCATTTATTTCATTTTTCTTTACTAGTTCCAAACGCCGATTTTAAGCCCTTTTTCAATTCAAATCACCCTTTGTCCTTAGTTTTCTTTCAAACTCTGATTTGACATTTAGTCTTGATCATTTATTACTACCACGTTTACAAAACACTTAGCACATGTCCTAGGATCAATCTATTCGATCCTGCAAGCAACCAAATTTAGAAATTTGGAAGATCAGCAGTTGTTTACCAATTTCCAAGGTAAACAAATTGGCACGCCCAGTGGGACCAGTGTTAACGTCACGTATCGTGCAATATTTTGATTGCTAAGTTTTGTTTGGGAAAAGATTCGTTGTATGCTTTTAAGAAGTGGTAAAATAGCCATAAACGATGAACGACGAACAGGGAGAGAATCTCAGACGAGGATGGAGAATATGAATCCGCCAGACACTCAAAATTCTCAAAATCCATCAACTAGCAATATAGCGCCCCCTTCTTCTGTAATAGGGGCAAACACGGCCATAACACATGTGTGCGAAGTGGTTCAATCTATGGTGAGTTTGATGCCTACGCATTCGATCTCTCATTCTGAACCAGTTTTAACTTACATTGGACCTAGGGGACCCCCTCACACTCCTTCACCAATTAGGGATATCCCAAATAGGTCATTGGTGCCCTCTGGTTTCTCAATACCATTTAGTGGTCCAGAGCAGTCGTATGGAATGCCAACTTTAGTGATGGCTAATCTACAAAACATGGGTTCTACTTTTTCGGAACCGACGGTTAACATAAATTCACCAGTGCAAGGGTTCGGGATAAATGCGGGTCCAACCAATCAATCGTTAGGTCTGAGACACCCAGCACAACTACCTACTCTTACTAATAATTCTGCGGCAGCATGGAAGCAATAGATGGACGAAAGAAATCATGAAATGGTCCAAATGTTAACTCAGACTTTGACCACTGTGCTAAATCCTCTGATTCAGAAGATGACTCAGTCGAATCAACAGATGACTACACAAGTGGCTCGAATGTCTGAGTTCCTTGGTATACCTCAGCACCAGCGTACCTTTCCTAGGGATTGGGTAAGAGAGAATCAAGAACCCACGTTTAAGGAAGACCTCACCATTAACTAGATCCCACAAAACCAAGAGGGAATAATAGTACCCCCTAGGATTGAACCACATGTACCCAGGGAACCAAGGGTGTTAATGGTAAATAGGAATCAAAATGTTGATGATATCATACGTCAAGATCGACATGATGATGTGGCAATAGATAATAACCTAGCAGTTGTAGTCGGAAGAATTATGGTTCGAAATGGGGTAAATTTTGGCCTTAGAAGACCAAATTATACGTCACCTTTAGCAGAGTATATCTTACAAGCGGGAGCACCCCTGAGGACCAAAATCCCCAAATTCACCAAGTTTGTTGGGGATACTACTGAGTCTACTATTGAACATGTGGCAAGATATTTAATCGGGGCTGGAGATATGTCAAATAATGAGAGCCTTCGGATGATTTTTTTTCTAAGTTCTCTTACAAAGAATGCTTTCACATGGTTCACAACTTTGCCCCCAAATTCGATCCACTCATGGAACCAACTGGAAAGAATGTTCCATGAACAGTTCTATAGGGGGCAAACAAAGATAAGTTTGAAAGAGTTGGCTAGTGTCAGACGAAAATTCACTGAGCCAATTGATGACTACCTAAACAGATTTAAACTACTCAAAGCCACGTGTTTTATGCAAGTATTAGAGCATGAACTGGTCAAAATGGTTGCTGGGGGTCTTGACTATTCGATTAGAAAGAAATTGGATACTCAATACCTAAGGGATATGGCCCAGTTGGCTGACAGAGTTCGACAGGTAGAACGTCTAAAAGAAGAAAAGGCTAGGACGAACAAAGGTAAAAGGGTAGCCTATGTCGAGTTCAGGAAAGATGACGAAGGTTCATGTCCTGAAGTTCCAGACTTCGATGACAATGAGATCGACCTTGTTGAACTAACACAAGGGACACCATATGCATGCAAAGTTTTAGCTCCTTCGAATGGAAAAAACCCTGTCGAACCTGAAAAGAATGACAAGTTTCCTAAGAAAACATATACGTTTGACGTTACAAAATGTGACAAATTTTTTGAATTACTAGTCAAAGATGGTCAGATGATAGTACCGGGTGCTAAAGTACCCCCTTTAGAACAAAGAAAGAAACGAGGGTTTTGTAAATACCATAGTTTTTGGGTCATTAAACATCTCAATGTTTTCTTTTCAGGGATCTTGTGCAAAGTGACATCCAGGAAGGAAGACTCAAGTTCGGTGATAAGACACGAAGTCAGATGAAAATCGACTTTGACCCTCTACAGATAGCTGAGGCTCATTATACTGAGCCAGAAAAGGTGAACCTCATTGAAGTTGTTGATGATTTCTGTATGACCAAAGTCACTAAAGATTTTGTCAATGGACCTATCATGGCTAGAGTTCATGAGAACTTCGAGCAAACGCCTCTTGGCGATTTCGCTCAAAAGGATGCAGAGGATGTCAACAAAGAAAATGTTGAAGTCTTAGATGTCGAGGGTGCTGGAAATTCAAAGTTAATGATGATCACTAAAGAAACCGCTGCTAATTTGATTCAGATGGACAAGGCTACTAACAGCCTTCAAAAACAATTCCAAAGGTTGGATATTACTAAGGATATCCACATGGATCTTATATGGTGGAGTTATCTCGAGAAATCTCCATGGAGGTCGATGACGAATGTCGACAAGAGGAGTATAACAAGGTCGCCTTCCCTCAGGAGGAAGAAACATTGTCAGACTTCCTTCGAAGGTATCAAAAGAAGAAATTGGAGGTTATGTTATGCCCCATGTGCAGTGTTGTCTTAGACAAAAAGGCAGCTCATAATCTGGAAGGAGTTAGGAGAGTGGATCACCAAGATGACCATAAAGCCATCCACAATAATCAAGCGGGTAAGCCAGAAAAGTTTTTTGATCCTAGAAGATATCCTGATCCTAGGCACCCCATGGTGAAGTTGAGTAAAATCAAGCAAGCTGGGCGAAATTTTAAACCCATGACTTTTAAGCCAAGCATCGAAGGATCAGATGGAAAGTGGGTCAAGCAAACTGATGGCAGGAAACACAGACATGGAAAGTGGAAGAACTTCGAGGTTGAAAGAGGTTTGTCGCTGAATTGCCGCTAGGAATTTTGATCCGATAAAAGGACTTCACATGTGTCCAAAAACTATAAAGGAAAGAATCCTATGACGAGATCTCAGTGGAGAAGAGAACAAAGAAGGTGAAAAGCCAAAAGAGAAGCTGGCGAGATGGACCAAGCTGAATCAAGTACCAACGTGATGGTGAAGAAAAAGGATGGCACAAACTTCACCAAAAGAGATCCCAAGATTTTAAGTAAGACGACCAGAGAAAATCAGGTGGCTCCCAAAGATGAATTATTAACTAACAACTTCGACTCTGGTTTGGAGGATTCCTTAGACATTTTAGTCGGAGTAGTATCCGTAATGCCTAGAGAATTCGATCGGATCACTGAAGTCGACAACAATGACAGTATCACCGAGAAGGAAATGGTCGCTCACAAACCGGTATGTTACTATGTAATGAATAATGCATGTGTCGAGGAGCATAATGCTTTTTTCGAAAGACCCGGTGAAACCATGAAGAGCCACTTGAAACCCCTTTTATCACTGGAAAAGTTGAAAACATCCTAGTTAATAAAATACTGGTAGATTATGAAGCGATTGTGAATTTGATGCCCCATCACATGTTGGTGAAAATTGGCAAATATGATACTGATGCCAAACTTCATAATATGATGTTAACTAATTATGAAGGCAAAGTAGGTTCCACCCTTGGGGCTATCCAAGTTGAATTGACTGTAGGGACGGTCACTATGTCCACAATGTTCATGAGTGTGGAAACAAAGGCAAACTACAATTTGTTGCTGGGAAGAGAATGGATCCATGGAGTTGGAGTCGTCTCGTCTTCGATGCACCAGAGGATTATAATTTGGTGGTATCGTCGAAAATATAGAGTTGGATCAGGGGTACTTTAAAACCCCTATCAATCATGTCGACCGGTGCCAATTTGATAAGCACTTAGCCACTATAACTCCTTGTGATTCAGCTGAGTTTACGTTTACCCCTGATGACAAAGCCTATTGTTCCTTATCACTACACCCTCACTATGGTTTCCGGTGGGACAGAGAGGTAGTAGGCGAAAATAACTTCAGATATTTAGGAGTATCTGGAATTGACCCCATAGGATGGGGAAGTGAATTCAGTGATGATGATTGAGTTTGCAGCTTTAAAGAGGATTTCGGCTTACATAGCCGAAAGCAAGCAACAATTGGCCTTAGAGGCCGAAGTAAAAAATATGGTTGTCGAAGCCAGTGAAGTTTCTCCATTGATAGGTCCCGGGAAAGACTTTGACCCAAGACCACCTGATGAAGGTTAAGACGAAAAGCAAGACCAGAGGCTTGATGCGATCTACGACGACGAGCCTTTGGGTTTCGAGAAGGATCCTCTAGCACCAAACAGTAAGATGTTGGCTCAGGATCCCCTCGAAGAAGTAGATTTGGGGGAAGGGGTACTAAAAAGGCCAACTTACATTAGCACCAACCTTCATCTTCAACTCAAGATCGAAGTGGTCCAGTTGCTGGAAGAGTTTAAAGACTGTTTCGCATGGGACTATGACGAAATACCTGGTTTAAGAAGGGAGCTAGTCGAATTGAAACAGCCGATCAAACCTGGAAAAAAGCCAGTGAAGCATAATCCAAGGCGATTTGCTCTAACAATACTGTCGAAGATCAAGGAGGAGGTTGAAAGGCTTCTCCGTTGTAATTTCATTCGCACGGCCAGGTATGTCGAATGGTTAGCTAACATTATACCAGTTGTAAAGAAGAATGGTACTTTAAGGGTTTGCATAGATTTTAAAGATTTGAATACTACAATCCCAAAAGATGAATATTCAATGCCAGTGGCGGAAATGTTGGTCGATTCTGCCGCATGCTATGAATATCTAAGCATGCTTGACGGGTATTCTGGGTATAATCAAATATTCATTGCTGAAAACCGGAATTTCGTTGCAAATAGTGCAAAAAGCAAAAGACTATATAAACAATTATCAATCATAACTCAAGTTATATGCCATGAGCCTTAAGCAACAAAGAATAATGAGACTGGAGAATTCCTATCCTTGTTTAGGGTATCCTTATGTATGGGATGTTTAACCCAATTGCTTAAGGTATCCTCCTTTATTCATAGAATTTAATGCAATGCAGATTAAATGATTGGTAAACTATAGGGAGCAACAAAGATTCTTCTCCAGCACTTTGGAAGTTGGGATAAGAATTACATGCCACGAGCCTTAAGTAGTAAATAACGGATGCAAGTGGAGAATTCCATTAACTCATTCTGGATATCTTTGGGTATGGGACGCTTAACCCAGTTGCTCATCGTATTAACCTTTACTCATAGACTTTAGTGTGGTTAATATCCCATGGGTGCCATGTCCTCTTCATATTACATTATCAAACAATCATTTTTTGCCTCAATCATCTTGATGTCAGTCCTAGTGGGCCGAACTACGAAAGCTCTTATTTTCTCATTGCACAGTGAGAATATGTAGACAGGAGAATTCAGATTCTTCGTGAGCTACCTTATTTATTAAACCTTCATTCTTAATTCATCGATTAATACCATATTTTTGAGATCAAATATCATTTTTCCTTGGACTCAATGTATATACTTTTAGGACGACCTAATCAAAGTCCACCTTATGAACCAAGAGTTGTTTGGCTTATTATCAAACACTTAATTCCTTTGTTTTTGGTCATTCCAATACAATGATACCATGCCTTATACCCCTCACTTGTTGGTATACCTTTACTCTTCAATTCAGAGTTTATTCCTTCATGGATCCAAGATACCATCACCCTTTTGATTTTGAGTTGTTTGTTCCCCAACAAGTGATGTATTTTTCCTTGTGCCAATCAATATTTCCCTTTGGGTTCCATACTCACTCTTTTAGAATGACCTAATCAATGTTCATCTTTGTATCAATAGTTGTTTGCCTTATTACCAAACATTTAATTCTCTTTGTTTCCAGTCATTCTAATATAGTGATACTATGCCTCAGGCCCCTCACTTGTTGGTTTTCCTGTTTACTCTTTGGTCCAAAGTCAATTTGCCTTTATGGATTCTCATGCTACCATTCTGTTGGTACAAGTTATAATGTTTATCACTTTAATCATACCCTTTTAGTTATGTTTGTCTTGTTAGCCCTTGTTGCTTAAACAAACACTTATTTGTTTGCTTTCCTTTGTTTTTGTGGTTCTACGAACTATGAATGCTCTAATTTTCTCATTGCATAATGAGAATACGTAGGCACGAGGATGCGAATCCTTGGCGAGCACACTCATAATTATTCCTTCTTCTGCCTTAGGGCATCATTCATATCTTTCATGATCCATGATTTACACTCAGTCATAAACCTCTCACCCTAGTAACATACCATTTCTTTGAAACTAGATACCAATTTTCTTTGGAATTCCATATATACCTGTTAGGACACTTGTCTACCTTTGTGCTAAGAGTTGTTTGGATTATTGTCAAACATTTAATTCTTCATTTTCGTCCCAACCATACAATGATACCATGCCCTAGTCCTCTAACTTATGGTTCATGCCACCTTTACTATGGGGTCACAAATTCCATTTCTCTTATGGATTCCAATATACCATTACCTTTGGATTCAAACTATACCTTTTCAGTCAATTGTTACCAAATCCCCAATTCTGTGACTTTTGTCGTTTATTCCATTCATCTCCATGATACATTCATATTCTATCTTCATTCACTTCATGTGATATACTCTGTCTTTGAGCCAAATACATTATCTCTTTGAGCTTCACCTTGTGTCACCTTGTGAACCAAGAGTTGTTTGTGTGCTGTAAAACCAAACACTTGATTCATTTGTTTCGATTGTTCCAATACAATGACACCATGCCATAGGCTCCTCATTTATTGGTTTATACCAGTTTATTCTTGGGTTCATATTTCACCCCTTGTTGGAGTTCAAACAACATTGTCCTTTGGTTTAGACCATATTTGTTATCACACTTCTTTCACCTCCCACCATTAATTCCATGAACTACAAAGCTTTAAATTCCTTATTACTATAAGGATAGATATGCATGAGGGCCCCAATCCTCACCTAACACTCTATCTATTCTTTTCCTTTTTCCCTTATTCTTTAGTGAGTAATCTTTAGATATAATACTCATTTAAGCAAGAACAGTCAAAACTGTTCCCATGGAGTACCATGGATGTTTGGGGTGCCAATACCTTCCCCTTGCATAACCGACTTCCTTACCCAACATATCTCTTTCCCTCGGGTTTTATCGATGTTTTCCCTTTCCATTGGGAATAAATAAAGTTCGATGGCGACTCAGTTATATGTCCGAGTGTGCGATACGTTCGGGTATATTTTTGATAGCTTTAGACTCCAAATGGCATTTGATAAGAAGGTTCGTCCTTAAGAATTCAAGGAAGGTGATCTCATACTCGAGTATATCTTGACCATACACAAAAATTCATATGGGAAATGGACTCCGAACTATGAAAGCACATACGTTGTAAAGAAAGCCTTCTCTGGATGATCTCTGATTCTTACAACCATGGATGGAAAAGAGTTTCCACTCCCGATGAACTCTGATGCAGTCAAAAGATATTACGCCTAAAGAAAAAAGACAACCCGATAAGTCGAAAACCTGAAAGGATGACTTAGGAAAAAAGAGGCATCCCGTTGGAGTGAAAACTCAAAAGGGCGGTCCATGCAAAAATTAGGGATAAAAAAACGTGTCAAGCCGCTAAGTCGAAAACCTTAAGGGCGATTTAGACAAAATAGAGCATCACGATGGATTGAAAACTCAAAAGAGCAATCCAGATAGAAGTTAGGTATTTTAAAGGTAAAGATATTGCATTATGAATGACTAATCAATGCAGAAGAACTAGAAGCAAGAAGAATCAGTACAACTGCTATTTTCATAAACAAGGTTTTATGGACTCATGGTTATAGGGAAAGTAGTAGTTGATGTGATTAAGTGTAAACCCGGTTCCCATTTCCATTTTCAATTACCCCATTTGTAATATTTTATATGAAGGCACACCTTTGTGTGCTACCACTTTATGAATAAAATCTAGGTTTGCTTATCAAAAGTTTTTCATTCGCGTTTTTCCTTGTTTTCCTTCTTTTGCAAAATGTCATTTATTTTTTATGATATAGTTTTGAAACTAAGGAATAATAAAAATATTGAAAAACACTAACGATTTGACATTTCAAATGATTACAGGAAAGTCAATGTTTTTTTCAAAAAATCATAAGCACTCTTGGATCACCACATAAGTAATCTCCATAGGGCACGACTCATAAGCTTTCTAAAGGGATCATCATCATGGTACATGGCCAATAGGCTTGATAGATGTGCCTCAAATGCATCTATCAACAATAAGATTTGGAAGAGTTATGTGTGTTAAGGAATAAAAATTCCAAAACCACACAAAAGCTCTATTATGCTTGACACATTAACTCGATCTTCATAATGCATGAATTGATCATTCATACATCATAAATCATGCATAGCTCGAAATACGTTGCACTCATCTGCATATCATACAAACTTGTTATCGTCATCAATTTGTTGGTGTAAGCCCTAGAGGCCAATACTTTTGGTACTTGTATCGAATTATTTATTAATTATAAAAGGATTTTTCTTTATTATGTTTGTTTAATAAAGTCCCTAGAATAGCTAGTCTGTTTAATGTATCAAGTATGACTTAATCATGAGATCAAATTAAACATAAGGACACTATTCTTAAAGTATATGTAGTCGAGCTTTATTGTGAAGTGGGATAACATTAAAGCATTAAGACTAGTATGTATATAGACTGATGATCACATCTCATGGATCATGGATAAGGAGTTATCAAGTCTTAAACATAGGTATGAATGTTAAGAGTAATATTTATAATGGATTGACCCGCTATGAGAATACTATATAGAATGTTATGCAAAGTGTCATAAGTTATTCTCATGGTGATAATGGTGTATACCACCCTTCGACCTGAAACCACTATGGACCCTAGATGTAGAGTCGAGTGCTTTATTGCTGATCAAACATTGTCCATAACTGGATGATCATAAAGACAGTTGATGGGTACTCCACGAAGCATGCTAAGGGACATGAGTGACCTAGATGGAATTTGCCCATCCTGCGTAACGGGATAAATGTCTATGGGCCAAATATTGAACTGGACAAGGATGACACGGTCTATGCCTTGTGTTCAATATAGACATAAGGGCAAAAGGATAATTATACACATAAGTATTATCACAGAAGGATTTGTCAGATCACATGACATTTTCGTGTCTTGGGTAGCAGTGATATGTTGCTAGATACCGCTCACTATTTATTATGTTAAATGCGTGATTTAATATAATCGTCAATGCCGCGAAAACCTACAGGGTCACACACAAAGGACGGATTGATGAGAGATAAAGTAACTAAGGAACACCGTAGGGTACGATGCACTTAAGTGAATTGTAGAACATCGTAAGGTACGATGTACTTAAGTAGAATAGGAAATATGGTAAGGTACAACGCACTCAAGTGATTTTGGCATATTATAAGATATGGGTCACATACAATTAAGTGGACTTTTTAGCTTTTAGGCCACACAAGTGGTTCTATAGACAGAAACACTGCGTAGTGTGATCGGTCGCCGAAATTTAATTTGGTTTTAATTAATTAAAAGAATTAAAATTAATAATAAGAATGTGTTTATTATTATTGTCTTGTGGTGATCGGTTATGGCCTTAGTTTTCCTTTATTTTATTTTGGGATTTTAAAATACGACATGCGTGTCGTGCCTCTCTTTTAATCTCTTAATGTAACTTCTTTTCTCATCTCACTCCCTCGTATGTAGAACGAGTTTCTTTTTTAATGTAATGTTATGAAGAAAGAGAAGAATTCAATATCAAAGGAGGACAACCTTGAAGGTCTTGCTTGGATAAGCTTAGATCGTTATTAGGTTAGCTTAGGTTCTCTCATTGGCTTGTGAGAACAATTGTGCTAGGGGCCGTAATTGTTTCATTATGAATGTATGTTATTACATGTGAATGTATGTTGATGCATGTGAGAGACTATTTATATGATAAATAAGCCGGTGAGATCAGAACAATTACAATTCCCTCAAATTAAATATTAAGTTTAAGCTTTCCAAGTTTTAGCATTCATCAAGACTAGTATCGGATAATGTAGGTTTCACTTACGCGAGGTGCATGTTCTATATTAGTAAGGTGCGATGAGATAATTGTAATATCCAATTGCTAAAACAATGGGTCAAACTTAACTAAACAAATTATAATAAGATAATATATGTTTAGAAGCAAGAGTTGGAAATGATCCATGTGATGGATTGGAATAAGGAGTTATTCACCCAACTAAAATATTCTAGAGTTGTATTAGATACAATTGGAAGGAGTTCCTACCTAAATAACCTAGTTTTGTGTAATCCGCCTACGCGGACTTAAAACAAAGTGAAATATGGATCTCGATCCACTAGAAAATCTTCCAACGGGATTTTCCGAATCAAATGGTGAGGGTCATTTGTTTTGAGTAAAATAGTGGGAGCATATTTAATCAAAGGCCTAATTAAATATGTTATTGATACTTATATTTTCATTAATTTTATGTAGATTACCATGACAACAAACACCTCTAACAACATTTTGCGATCAATCCTTGATAAAGAAAAATTGTTTGGGATAATTTTTTTGGATTGGCACCAAAATCTGAGGATTGTCCTCAAACATGATAAAAAGTTGTATGTCTTGAAGAAACCTGTTCCTGAAGAGGAACCTCCTAGTTTTGTACCTAAGGCAGAAAGAGATGCTTATAAGAAGCATGTCGATGATGCCAATGAAACTGCTTGTCTCATGCTAGCTACCATGAACTCAGAGTTGCAAAAGCAACATGAGAACATGGCAACGTTCGATATGATTGAACACCTGAAGATGCTCTATCAAGAGCAAGCAAGGCATGAAAGGTTTGAAGTTTTAAAAGCCTTTTTTCAAGGCAAGTTAGCTGAGGGAGACCCTGTAGGTCCCCATGTGCTCAAGATGATTGGGTATGTGGAAAACCTTGAAAGGTTGGGTTTTCCCCTCGGAAAGGAACTTGCGAATGATTTGATCTTGCAATCGTTACCAGATAGATTCAGTCAATTTGTCCTAAATTTCAATATGAATGATATGGACAAATCTCTTCCTGAACTTCTAGCCATGTTAAAGACTGCTGAGGAGAACCTGAAGTCAAAAGGGAAGTCCATTCTGATGATCGGAAATGGAAAGAGACAGAACAAAAGGCCCACCAAGCAGGGTGATAAAGGGAATGTTAGTACCTTAAGATTGGCATTAATTTTGTAAAACAAATAATGTAATCACCTCTGTTGTTTTAATATGTTGGGTTGAAGAAATTCAACATCTGGACCAACATGTCATGTAAGATGTCACGACATCGGGACTCTGACATCTCACATGTGTATCAAACTGAATCAGTTAATTCTGGTTTGGTTTGTGATTAATTAGGAGATCTGGTGAATATCCTATCTCCTATGTGAAGATCTTGAAGATTCAATCAGAAGATTTGGTGAAGATATTTGGTAAATATACAGTTTCCAAATAGGAAGATCTTTTAGGAAATAAAAGATTGATTGAAGACCTTGATTGGAGCAGAAGATTTTTGCCAGCTCTGTAACAGCAAAGAAGAAGATTTGCTGCGATTTTTGAAGGCCCAAATCCAGTTGGGTGGTTAGGTTATAAATAGGAGATTGTAACCTAAGTTTTGTAAGCCTCAAACAATGTAAAAATTAGAGGTGTGTGTATGAGGTAAACCTTCCAACCTGTGGGAAGGTTACCAAGTGTTTCTCAGTGCTTGAAAGCATGAGATTATTTGTAACTCAAAGCCTGTAGGCAAGAGTGGTTATGTTCTTGAACGAAGTTGTGAAGCAAGTTCAAGTTGTTTAAACATTACATGGTACTTGTAATGATAGGAATGGAAACTGGAGGTTTCTATCTAGGAGTGCCTAGGTATAGATTGCATTGGGTAGGGATTAAGTGAGGAGTTGTAAACGGGGGAGTTTAACTCTGAATTAATACTGCTAATAATGGATCTTCTTCCTGGCTTGGTATGCCCCCAGAGTAGGTAATGTTGTACCGAATTGGGTTAACAATTACTCGTGTTTTTACCTTCTGCACACTATATTTTGTCTGTTATAATTCAGTCTGTTTCTAGTCTGTTCATGAAGGGAATAACAGACTTGACACATAGCCTGCAATCTGATTGCAAAACAAAATGTTATGACATTCATTATTGACTGCTGTTACTGATAGACTGGTTAGTCTGTTACAGTTTATCCATTTGTAATGTTGTGACAGATGATGTTCAAAACAATGTTGAGACATCATGCTTAGAACTGGGCAGGATCAATAATCATAAGGGCTATGTTTGATCCCTACTGTGTGTTTGCACTAGATGGACAAAATTGGATGTTCTTCTTCCCATGGTGGTATATTAGCAGATGTCTTGACATCTGTGGCTGAGTGCACCTGAGTACTGGAGTGTAATTGTTATAACTGTCTTGCTGTTTTTAGTAACAGTGTTGGATCAGATGTCATGACTTCGTGTAGAACATTTGTACTCTGACTATACCAGAATTTCAATTGGTATCAGAGCAGGCATCCTGTTCTGTTTCTGGATGAGGTCCATGGGTGATACTTTCTGGTATCTTGCAAGGAGTTATGCCAGTACTGTTGTTGGAACCTGTGGAAGGTTCTGTGATTCCCCTGAATGGTCCCTTGAAGTAGGTGGTTGGACTATTCATAACAGGAACTATGTGTACCTGTCTCTGGAGGTTGGCAATTGGCCTTTATGTGGAATAGTTGTGCTAGTATTGATACATATTCAAACTTGGTATGTTCTTGGAGGCTGATCTGGTGAAGTGTGTGGTCATAGGTTGAGTTGTATTATGATTTCCGCTGCATAATACCTGGCAAAACTCAAACTCTGATGTAGTTTCCCCTCATGTGGATGAAAGGCGGTTGTGTTCAAGATTTCATCATAATCTACTGAAGATGTCAAAGATACTTGAGTCTCCTCAAGTCCACTCATGATGACGTTCTCACTTCAGGATGGTAAGAATCACCTGATCACTGATTCTTTTACTCTCTTGGGTAGTGTATATGAAGACCTTGAAGACTTTCAAGTAGGATTTGTTCCAAGGAGGTGGAAATAATGTTCTAGGCGATGTTAGAACATGTTGTTCAACAAGTATGCAGCTGCTGGTTGAAGAGCAGATGCTTTTGGGTGTCAAACAAAGGGATACTTGTGTTTGGAACCTACTCCTGACCTGGAAGAGAAGACATTTGTGGGAGCTAAGTTGACAAGGGTAGGGTCAACTATGAGTATGCTCAAGAAGGTCACTTTTAGAAGTTTGATATCTAGAAGTGGAGCTGGTTGAAATGTGACATTGTGCAACCTCATGCTGTCTGTCTTGGATAGTTGCTCCTAGAAGTACTATGTTGTGTTGGAAGACATGTCCCCTGGATGTTAGAAGTCAATAATGGGGCAACCTGATTGCTATATCATTTAGGAGGATTAGGACCATGAATCTTGTAATTCAAACACCACGCTCAGAAGTGGCAGTTCTGTCAAGGAGTGAGAATATGAAGAGATTGGTTGAGGTAGTATGCTCTGGCAATGCATACCTACTATTGACGAGTGTTGTTGTCTTTCACCAGTACTTATGGTCAGCTGGAGTCTGATTGGTGTGATTGGAGTATGTAGAGGTTTAACTCAGAGAGTTAGTTGCCACCAATAAGGGTGATGAATGTCATGGTGAGACAGTTGGGTACAATGCATGGATATTGGTGTGAAGTTTCCATGATTGTTAATTTAAGGGGGAGTTTTGGTTAACCTCCTCACGTATTGGTCAGCCTAGGGTCTGGTTGGCTGTTGACCTGTGTCACATGGGTTCTGGTAGTTGTGTGACACATTTGCAAGGAAGAATTCATCTCTCTCATTCCTAAGGGTGAATTTAATCAGGGAAGTTTTTCAAAACTGTTGAGGTGCTTGCAAGCAGATGATGTTGACACTAGAAGAGTATTTTCAGAGTATTCTTATGGTAGAAGTATCTGAAAGGAATATTGGGAAAGGATTTAAGATCAATGTCTACTTGTGCCAAGTACAAGTATTTAATTGATTATCCTTGGAGCTCAAGATAACTGATGTTTTTAAAGATGTTGGAACATCTAGTCTTCAAGACCCTGTGCAGAATCACAGGAAGGATAGTACACTGGAGTATGATCTATCACTTTGGTGGCAGCAAAAGCATATGATCTCTGAAAAGGTTTCCTGGCAAGAAACATGTTCAGCCTTGACGTGTACAAGAAGAAGAAAACATCATAGTCCTGATGGTGGTTACTTGGATCAGTTTACTTCTGATCTAGGTAAGGAAGTGCATTGGCTAATGCACACTGTGGAGTTAAGAATAACTGGCAGCATTCTTGACATCATGGAAACAGCTTTGCTTGAGGAAGTGGAATCCTTGGTATAGCTGAAGAGATAGTTTCTAACTGGTCCTTCTGAAGACTCATGCATCAGAGTGTCTGAGGTCTTTGGAGAAGAAGCAGGGATTCATCAAGGTGTGAGCTTGGATGACTTAACTGCAAACCTACAGGATGGAAGATGTTGACTCAAACTTGGTTCCACAATCAAGTCTATGAGAACATTGAACTCTTGTTCTGTGAAGGGAGGAAGCTCTTTCAAGTGGCAGAAGAAGGAGCTGAATTCAACAGCTAGATGTCAAAACACAAGGTTATGACATTTGGTTCAACATCAGAATCTTAGTTGGTGAAGTGGCACATCAACTTGAGATAGAAGGGTCTACTGGGTTGTAGATTGGATACTTCAAAGAAGCTTGAAGGTATAGTCTCACTTGGAAGGTCAGAATATCTTTGGGAGAAGTCTGATAAACGTGGAGAGGTCAAAAAAATGGCATTTGACTTTTTCATATGAGGATTCATGAAGGAGGTAATCAACCAGTGGGAATTGGTCTATCTCTGAAGTGAGTTCGAAGATTCAAGATAATCTACATATGGCAACGGATTATTCTTGAAGGTAGTCTGAGACAAGTTACTTTTGAGCAGAAAAGTAGTAAGTTAAAGACAAAAGGAGGTGTTTTCTAGTCATCTCTTGGAGCTTGTTGCTGGAGTTAAAGAAGATATGCAAGCAGGATTGTTTCAGAATGCCACATACAAAGACAAGGCTTCTGATATTGGGTGTACCTGCTGGAGCTTATATGGAAGACATATGCTGCAGGATTGTTTCAGTTGACATACTCATTGTCATGGTAACTGATATGGTTGTACTTGCTATAAAAGGAAACTGGATGATGCAGGATTTTTCCAGATGTCAGACCCGATGTCATGACATCCTGTACACAGAACATTCAATATGAATGTCTGGTGTTTTGTGATTGCACAATTGGTGGCAATCATTGGTTGATTGAAGATATGGCTAGCTGGCGCAATCTATCAGGGATATCAACCAGATTTGTTTATTTTCCAAGGAGATCTTTACAGTTGATATGAAAATATTTAATTGGAAAATATATTAAGGGTTTTCAAGATGTCCAATGCCTCTATAAAAGAGGACTTAGAAAACCTGTTTGAAAGCACAACCAAGACTGAGCGAAATTTAGAGAGAGAGCTAGGGTTGTGTATGGTTTCTTGTGGATCAAGCTTGTGATTCAGTAATATCTGAAGAATATCAGATGGTGTTATGTTGTTTCCTGTTCTGGTTAGAAGAGAGATTGTCACAGAGTGTGGATGTGTTCAGCCAAGAGGGTTGAACAGGGAGCGTGCTCTTGAAGACATGAAGATGCGTCTTATGTTTTCCATTCATCAAGATGTCTGGGTTCTCTTTGAATCAGGAAGTTTGTGAAGGCCCAACCTTGGGGTGTTGGATATGTTCATCTCCAAGTTTCAAGAGGAGAGTTGGTTGTTCATGACAGGGGGAGTTCTGCTTGTGGTCTATGTGTTCTCAGATAACAAGGTATGGCACCTTGTTAGTTAGTGGGATGATGTGGTGTGTGTCAAGGATGAGTGAGCAGAAGAATGTCTGACCGGATGTCATGACATTGCCTTAGACAAAATTGTTATTTCCTTCTGAATCTTCAGTCATAAGGAAAAATGGAAGAGGTGCACAGGTGCTGATGTTGAAGCAGATGTCAGTGTGACATTCTGGCTGGTACAGGTGCTGGAGTTACAGTAGCTGTTTTTGGTGAATGCATAGATTTTTGGTGAATGCACAGATTTAGGGGGAGAAGAAGTACCCTGGTGGATTGTGCATTTGTGTGTCTTACTAGTTGCATCCATAACTAGTAATTCTGTTGATTGTTGCATAATTTTAGGGGGAGGAGAAGTACCCTTGTGCATGTGTGTATTACTAGTAGCCATAGCTAGTAATTGTTTTGCTTCTGCTGCTGATTAAACTACTGTTGAGTTGTTTAACTGCTCATAGTTTGCCTTGTGAACCAAAAGGACAGAGTGTTCACAAGATGTCATATGTGATGTCTTAACATAAGATATCCTATGTTCCTGCTAGAAGTTATTTAAGGAAATATGGATGTGTGGTGCTAGGTGTCAAGCTACCACTAGAGGTGAGAAAGTGGTCTTAGGGAATGGTGACAGGGAGAGTATATGGAGAATGCAGACAAAAGCAGTATCAAATGTTAAGACATAGCTTGTAATGTGTCTGACAGCATTTATGGAATAGTCTTGGAATTGCTGTTTCTGGAAACAGTCAAGAGCTGTAAAAGGTATTCAAAGATTGTCTGGGATATTGGTGGTGATTCTCTGACTGATTCTCAGCAAATATTTATGAATCTTGACCAAGCATTTACTTCTATCGTTAATTCCTAAGCATGGTCTGGCCTATTTAAAGGATGTTTCAGCATTCCTCTTCTCACAAGAGCGACATTTCATTCCCTCTAAACCATGGGGTTTGTTAAGATCTGGGCATACTGCTCCTGGATTTGGTTTTGTGAAGGTGTCATTTGTAAATGTTTAGCTAAAAAGGGGGAGAGAAGCATGGTCCTGAGGATGCACCAGAAGCAAGCAACATCTGGTAGCAAGAAGGAGATGGATTCAGACACAAAAGTCACTAACTGGGTATATCAGTTGTGTCTTGTGATATGAGTTAAGAAGACAGTTGTGTCTTGTAATCTGAGTTACATTACATATGTACTCAGCATTACATATTCTTCAGGAAGCCCTACTGCTGAGGGGAAGGGCTGTGGTGGAGATGATCCTTGTACATCTTCTTCCTCATGTACACCAATAATGGTGGTGGCATTGGGGCTGTCAAGGACAAAGAGGAAGTGCAGACCCATATTGGGTTATTTGTTTTAGCTAAAATTTGCCAAAGGGGGAGATTGTTAGTACCTTAAGATTGGCATTAATTTTGTAAAACAAATAATGTAATCACCTCTGCTGTTTTAATATGTTAGGTTGAAGAAATTCAACATCTGGACCAACATGTCATGTAAGATGTCACGACATCGGGACTCTGACATCTCACATGTGTATCAAACTGAATCAGTTAATTCTGGTTTGGTTTGTGATTAATTAGGAGATCTGGTGAATATCCTATCTCCTATGTGAAGATCTTGAAGATTCAATCAGAAGATTTGGTGAAGATATTTGGTAAATATACAGTTTCCAAATAGGAAGATCTTTTAGGAAATAAAAGATTGATTGAAGACCTTGATTGGAGCAGAAGATTTCTGCCAGCTCTGTAACAGCAAAGAAGAAGATTTGCTGCGATTTTTGAAGGCCCAAATCCAGTTGGGTGGTTAGGTTATAAATAGGAGATTGTAACCTAAGTTTTGTAAGCCTCAAACAATGTAAAAATTAGAGGTGTGTGTATGAGGTAAACCTCCCAACCTGTGGGAAGGTTACCAAGTGTTTCTCAGTGCTTGAAAGCATGAGATTATTTGTAACTCAAAGCCTGTAGACAAGAGTGGTTATGTTCTTGAACGAAGCTGTGAAGCAAGTTCAAGTTGTTTAAACATTACATGGTACTTGTAATGATAGGAATGGAAACTGGAGGTTTCTATCTAGGAGTGCCTAGGTATAGATTGCATTGGGTAGGGATTAAGTGAGGAGTTGTAAACGGGGGAGTTTAACTCTGAACTAATACTGCTAATAATGGATCTTCTTCCTGGCTTGGTATACCCCCAGAGTAGGTAATGTTGTACCGAACTGGGTTAACAATTACTCGTGTTTTTACCTTCTGCACACTATATTTTGTCTGTTATAATTCAGTATGTTTCTAGTCTGTTCATGAAGGGAATAACAGACTTGACACATAGCCTGCAGTCTGATTGCAAAACAAAATGTTATGACATTCATTATTGACTGCTGTTACTGATAGACTGGTTAGTCTGTTACAGTTTATCCATCTGTAATGTTGTGACAGATGATGTTCAAAACAATGTTGAGACATCATGCTTAGAACTGGGCAGGATCAATAATCATAAGGGCTATGTTTGATCCCTACTGTGTGTTTGCACTAGATGGACAAAATTGGATGTTCTTCTTCCCATGGTGGTATATTAGCAGATGTCTTGACATCTGTGGCTGAGTGCACCTGAGTACTGGAGTGTAATTGTTATAACTGTCTTGCTGTTTTTAGTAACAGTGTTGGATCAGATGTCATGACTTCGTGTAGAACATTTGTACTCTAACTATACCAGAATTTCAGGGAAAGGCAAGGAAGTTGCCAAACCCAGACCCACTGTTGCTGCTTTGAAGCCTAGTGGAGGCATAGCAAAGGTAGGCACCTGCTTCCATTGCGGTAAGACCGAACACTAGAAGAGAAACTGCCCAAAGTACCTGGAAGATATGAAGGATGGAGTAGAGACTTCAACTTCAGGTATTTTTGTTATTGAATAAATTTATCTACTTCTGCATCATGGGTATTAAATACTGGATGGGGTTCTCACATTTGTACAAATGTGCATGGGCTAAAAAGAAGTAGAGATTGGGCAAAAGGTGAAGTTGACCTACGAGTTGGAAATGGAGCAAAGGTTGATGCTTTAGCCGTAGGAACTTATGTATTGACTTTACCTAGTGGTTTAATAATTCAGATAGAGAACTGTTATTATGCACCTGCAATTAGCATGAATATTATTTCCATTTCTTGATTGGACAAGTTTGGTTTTTCATTTATGATAAAGAACAATTGTTGCTCAATTTATTTGAATGATATATTCTATGCTACTGCACAAATGAGGAATGGACTATATGTCCTTAATCTCGAAATGCCTATTTATAACATTAATACTAAAAGGATGAAACCTAACGAGTTAAATTCAACTTACCTTTGGCATTGTAGATTAGGCCACATAAATGAGAAACGCATTTCCAAACTCCATAAAGATGGACTCTTGGACTCTTTTGATTATGAATCATATGAGACATGTAGATATTGTTTAATTGGAAAGATGACAAAGTCTCCATTCACAAGAAAAGGTGAAAGAGCAAATGATCTCTTGGGCCTCATACATACTGATGTATATGGACCACTGAACATACCAGTCAGAGGAGGTTTTTAGTACTTCATCACATTCACTTATGATTTTAGTAGATATGGTTATGTGTATTTAATGAAACACAAATCAGAGTCTTTTGAAAAGTTCAAGGAATTCAAGAATGAAGTACAAAACCAACTAGGTAATAATATTAAAACTCTTCGATCAGATCGAGGAGGTGAGTATTTAAGCCTAGAGTTTGATGACCATCTGAAAGAGTGTGGGATCCTATCCCAACTTACTCCTCCTGGAACACCCTAGTGGAATGGCGTATCTGAGAGAAGAAATCAAACCCTGTTAAACATGGTCCGATCCATGATGAGTCACGCCGATCTTCCAAACTCCTTTTGGGGACATACACTATTGACAGCAGCTTACACACTTAACCGCATTCCATCCAAAAAGGTCGAGAAGACACCATATGAGATATGGAGTGGTAAGAAACCACATATGTCTTACATGAAGATTTGGGGTTGCGAAGGTTATGTGAAACGATAAATTTCAACTAAGCTTGAGCCCAAATCTGACAAATGCTTATTTATGGGGTATCCTAAAGAAACAAGAGGGTATTACTTCTACAATCCTTCTGAGGGCAAAGTGTTTGTCGCTTGAACTGGAGTTTTTCTAGAAAAGGATTTTATTTCCAAAGGAATCAGTGGGAGGAAAGTAGAGCTTGAAGAAATTCAAGAATCACGAAGCATTGATACACCTGTGGAGGAATTAGAGCAGGAAACACAAGTAGTTGTGGAAGAGCAACCTGCTCAAGTAGAACAAGACCAACGTAGGTCAGGCAGGATACATCACCTACCTTAGAGATATGGATATCTCATAACTGATCAAGGTGATGTATTACTCATGGATCAAGATGAGTCTGTGACCTACCAAGAGGCCATAACTGGTCCCGAGTTTGAGAAGTGGCTAGAAGCCATGAAATCGGAAATGGATTCCATGTACACAAACTAAGTTTGGACCTTGGTAGAGCCTCCTGTAGGAGTTAACCCTATAGGATGCAAGTGGGTCTTCAAGAAGAAGACTGACATGGATGGTAAAGTACATACCTATAAGGCAAGACTGGTTGTAAAAGGATATAAACAAATTCATGGGGTTGACTATGATGAAACCTTTTCACCAATTGCAATGCTTAAATTTGTTCGGATTTTACTTGCTATCGCTGCATATCATGATTATGAAATATGGCAGATGGATGTCAAAACTGCTTTCCTTAATGGGAATCTTCTTGAGGATGTGTACATGACACAGCCTGAAGGATTTGACATACCATAAGAAGCTCAAAAGATATGTAAGTTACAAAGATCAAACTATGGGTTGAAGCAAGCTTCCAGAAGTTGGAATCTTGGTTTTGATGAAACAGTAAAACAATATGGATTCAACAAGAACGAAGATGAGCCTTGTGTCTACAAGAAGGTTAGTGGGAGCATGATCATTTTCCTGGTATTATATGTAGATGACATATTACTCATTGGAAACAATGTCCCTACACTGCAACAAGTGAAGTCTTGGTTCGGCAAATGCTTTTCTATGAATAACCTAGGTGAAGTAGCCCATATATTAGGAATCCGAATCTATAAAGATAGATCACAAAAACTGCTTGGCCTAAGTCAGGGTATATACATACACAAAGTGCTGAGACGCTTTAATATGCATGATTCCAAGAAAGGATTCATGCCTGTGCAACATGGCATATGTCTATAAAAAACACAATCCCCTTCACCTAAGGAAGAAATGGATCGCATGAATAAGATTCCATATGCATCTGCAATAGGATCTATCATGTATGCCATGTTATGTACTCGACTAGATGTATTGTATGCTTTAAGTGCAACGAGTAGGTACCAATCTAATCCTGGTGATGCTCATTGGGTAGTTGTCAAGAATATCCTTAAGTATTTGAGAAGGACTAACGACTCATTCTTGATATATGGAGGTCAGGAAGAGCTGGCTGTAATTGGATACACCAATGCTAGCTTCCAGACAGATAAGGATGACTTTAGATCGCAAGCTGGTTATGTGTTTTGCTTAAACGGTGGCGCTTTGAGCTGGAAAAGTTCAAAGCAAGATACAGTTGTTGATTCTACAACCGAGGCCGAGTATATTGTTGCCTCAAGTGCAGCAAAGGAAGTTATTTGGATCAAAAAGTTCATTAGTGAACTTGGCACAGTTCCTAGCATTGTGGATCCCATTGATCTCTATTGTGACAACAATAGTGCTATCGCACAAGCTAAGGAGCCTAGATCTCACCAACGATCCAAACACATACTTAGGCGTTATCACCTCATTCGAGAGATAATAGATAGAGGAGATGTGAAAATATGCAGAGTACCTACACTTGACAATATTGTTAACCCACTGACAAAGCCTCTTGCGCAGCAGAAGCATGACGGCCATACTAGATCTATGGGCATTAGGGGTATGCCTGATTGGCTCTAGTGCTAGTGGGAGATTGTTGGTGTAAGCCCTAAAGGCCAATACTTTGGGTACTTGTATCGAATTATTTATTAATTATAAAAGGCTTTTTCTTTATTATGTTTGTTTAATAAAGTCCCTAGAATAGCTAGTCTATTTAATGTATCAAGTATGACTTAATCATGAGATCAAATTAAACATAAGGACACTATTCTTAAAGTATTCTTAGTCGAGCTTTATTGTGAAGTGGGATAACATTAAAGCATTAAGACTATTATGTATATAGACTGATGATCACATCTCATGGATCATGGATAAGGAGTTATCAAGTCTTAAACATAGGTATGAATGTTAAGAGTAATATTTATACTGGATTGACCCGCTATGAGAATACTATATAGAATGTTATGTAAAGTGTCATAATTTATTCTCATGGTGATAATGGTGTTTACCACCCTTCGACCTGAAACCACTATGGATCCTAGATGTAGAGTCAAGTGCTTTATTGTTGATCAAACATTGTCCGTAATTGGATGACCATAAAGACACTTGATGGGTACTCCATGAAGCATGCTAAGGGACATGAGTGACCTAGATGGAATTTTCCCATCATGCGTAACAGGATAAATGTCTATGGGCCCAATATTAAACTGGACAGGGATGACACGGTCTATGCCTTGTGTTCAATATAGACATAAGGGCGAAAGGGTAATTGTACACATAAGTATTATCACAGAAGGATTTGTCAGATCACATGACATTTTCGTGTCTTGGGTAGCAGTGATGTGTTGCTAGATACCGCTCACTATTTATTATGCTAAATGCATGATTTAATATAATTGTCAATGCCGCGAAAACCTACAGGGTCACACACAAAGGATGGATTGATGAGAGATAGAGTAACTAAGGAACACCGTAAGGTATGGTGCACTTAAGTGAATTGTAGAACATCGTAAGGTACGATGTACTTAAGTAGAATACGAAATATGGTAAGGTACCACGCGCTTAAGTGATTTTGGCATATTATAAGATATGGGTCACATACACTTAAGTGGGCTTTATAGCTTGTAGCCCACACAAGTGGTTCTATAAATAGAGCCCTTGTGCAGAAGCACTTTTTTTGTAGTTGCAATTTCGTTTTCTCTCTCTCTCTCTCTCTCACACTCACACACACACACACACACACACACACACACACACACAAAGCCTTCATTCGTAGCAGCTAGCACTGAGATTGAAGGAATCCGTTCGTGTGGACTGAGTAGAGGCGTTGTCATCGTTCAACGTTCGTGATCGCTCCGTAGATCTGCATCAAAGGTTTCAATCGTCACAAGAGGTAACAATTTTATCACTGATCATGCCCATTAGTAAGAATCACTAAAGGAGAAAATTTTAAATTTCGCTGCATTTTGGATTGCCCTTCTCCTTCACAATTTACCCTTTGACCCAAAGTCCAATATCATTTGGCACATGCAAAGGCTATATTCTTGTTCAACCAAGTTCAAAAGCTTGTTGGATTTGTGAGTTACCAGATTCCATTTGGTTCGTTATGTGAGAATTCAGAACCCGACTTTTTTATTATGTGAGAATCTATAACCTATCATGATGTTCTATGATAAGTGAGAACCTTTTCATTTTATTGCGTGAGAATATGTAACTTACCTTTGTTGTTATATGAAAAACCATGACTTGTCATCATCGTTCTATGAGAAGCCAAAACCATTCATTTTGTTACATAAGAATATGTAACCTATCTTTGTCGTTATGTGATCGGTCACCATTTTCACTATATTTCCGTTGCTTATCCGATAAGAAACCAAGGATTCTGAGACACTATGTACGCATTATGGTACCTTTGTAGTTAATTTTCATTCCCATAAGTTATTTAAGCAATTTTATTAATTATCAGTTTTATTTTGTGTTTTCGTGATTTTACGCTTCGGTTGTCGTGTTTATGCCCTCTAGGTCCACAAAGAAGATCCAATGGACTCAATGCAAGAAAGTGGAAAGTTTAGGTGTTCGAAAAAAGAAGATGTCCCAGTTCAGGAAGCCTGACACGGCCACCCGTGTCACCTGACATGGGCCATGTCAAGAGGAAGGCCAAGAAAATACAAGAAATGCCCAAAACAGTGGCCTGACACGGCCGCCCGTGTCAGGTCACCTGGGGCGTGTCAACAAGGAAATAACAAGGCAGAGAGCTGACACGGCCGCCCGTGTCAGCCCAAAACATGGATTTTCCAATTTTCGGGCTTTTTCACCAGGCTTGAGCTGCATGGACGTTTTGGAGATTTCCACCTTCTGCCAAGGGATTTTCACTATATACGGAGAGTTTCTACAAGAGAAAACATCATCTGGGAATACCGCAAAACACAATATTGAGAAACAATCAAGTATTACATAGATCAAGGCATTTAGAGAGCTGAAGATATTCATGAGCGGGAGCGATTGAAGATCAAAGTCATCCAATTACTTGTAATGTGTAATTTTTATCTTGAATTTGTTTTAAACAATATGAGAAGCTAAACCCCCCAATGCTAGGGGGTGTCCCTGATTTCGAATTGTAATGAATTTGAGTTTACATTTGCATTTATAATATTTTGTTTACGGTAACCTTTTGATGTGTTTATTACTTTCTCTTTCAGACCAATTGAGATTGATTTGTGGTTATCAGTTAGGTTGGACCGCCATTGATAAGGTTTTCATCAGGTTACTCTACAGTAGATATCACCTAGGACTAGGGATACCCTGTATGAACCAGAGCATTCTTGATATTATACAGCTTAACTTCACCCTAATTGGCTATGGACATAGGAATTAGGGTAGATAGATTAAAGGTTTTCTCACCAAGGACTTGGGAGAAAATACCCTTGAGGACTGGTAGTAATTGATATTTGTTGATGCAATAGTAACTCAAAGTTGTTACAGGGATAAATCATACACCTTCCCTGGCATTGTTCCTTTTTTTCTATAAACCCTCATTTTCATATTTCTTTACCTTTACTTTTATTATTATATTTTTACACTCAAAAACCAAATTAATACTTTTTGTTTAATTGAATGATAATTTAACTCAATATTAACGTGCAGTCCTTGAGATCGACATTCGAGGAATTTCCCCATTATTACTATAAAAGGCAAAATAGTACACTTGCTATTTTCCCGATCAAGTTTTTGGCGTCGTTGCCGGGGACTGCCAAAATATAGAGTTTAATTTTATTTCAATTAAAATTTTGTTGCACTGCAATAAAATTATTTTTCTATCATTTATAATTTACTAATTTGTGTATGCGAGGAGAACCCTCAACTGAATTTCTTTTTGACGCAGAGATCGAGAGAACCCTTCACCGAAGACGCAGAGAACAAAGAGTGGATTCTACAGAAGAAAGTACCTCAGATCAACCAGAAGTCAAGGAACCAATGGTTGAAGTTCCTCCAATTCCACCTCCTCTACCTCCGAAAAGACTCCTGGGTGACTATGGAGGTGCAAATGCACCGGGTGGTCGACTGACCATTGTTAACCAACCGGTGAATATGACAAATTTTCAACTGCATCCTAGCACGATCAATCAATTGGAAAGAAAACCTTTCATCGGAAAGGTTAATGAAGATGCAAACAAACACCTGCAAAGATTTCTGACCATGAGCACCACCCTGGAAATTGATGGTCACACTGATGAAGCAAAAAAATTAAGAATGTTCCTGTTCACTTTAGATGAAGACGCGAAAGAATGGTTATATTCTCTCCCTGCCGGTAGTATCACTTCCTGGGAGGAGATGGAAACTGGATTCTTAAATGAGTACTTTCCAGCATCAGTATTCAAGAGAAAAAGGTATGAGATTCTTAATTTCAAACATAAGGGTGGTGAATCATCGGGAGACACTTACAAAAGATTCAAAAGGATCTTAGTAGTGTATCCAACTCATAATATGGATCAAACCGAACAAATGCAGATGTTCGTTAATGGGATGAAAATAAAAACAAAACAGTTGATTGATACAGTAGTCGGTGGCTCAACAAATTTCTCAACAGCCACTGGTATCAAGAGGACTATTGAAGTAATAGTTGCCAATGAGCATCTAGAGCTATACGACAAGTGTACCAGTCAGCCAGATGGGGTGATTGATATAAAATTAGAGACAAATAAAATTCGTCTGGAAGATACAGTTGCTGCCGAAATAGACAAAAAGCTGAAAGCTATGAATATAGGTACTCAACAGATAACGCAGGTTCAGCAAGCTCAGGCGAGCACTTGTGAAATCTGTAATGGACCTCATCACACGGTCTATTGCTTTACGACTCCCCAACAAATTGAAGAGATCAAATTCTTGAAACAGAATAATCCTTATTCTAACACTTACAATCCAGGTTGGAAGAATCATCCAAACTTCTCGTGGAAAGATCAAAAAGGGAATGTTCCACAACAAGGCCAAGGTCAATATCAGACTCAATATCAACAACAACAAGCTCCAAGGAAAGCAGACTGGGAGATTGCCATTGAAAACATGGCAGCTCAAAATAGGCAATTTGAAGAAGAGGCTAGAAACAATCAGAAAAACACCACCGCCTCCCTAAAGAATCTTGAAGTTCAGCTGGGGCAGATAACACAACAATTACTAAGTTCTCAAACACCAGGTTCCTTACCAAGTGAAACAGTTCAAAATCCAAGAGGTCGGGAGAATGTTAATATTGTCACAACGACAGAGAAAAAGGTTGCTAAAAAGAAAGAAATTATATCACCGAGCGAGCCAACTAAAGAGGAAACTACAAAAGAAACTAAACTGGTGATTAAGTTGCCATACCCTCATAGAGTGACAAAGAAGGGACCTAGTGAGTCAGACTTGGATAAATTCATGACAATGTTTAAAAGGGTTGAGGGTCGTATGTCTTTGTTCGAAGCACTCGAAAGGATGCCCATGTACAAGAAATTCATGGAAGAGGTACTGGCCGAAAAGAAACCAACCACCGAAGAACAGGTATCCTGGAAGGAACAGTATAGTGCAAACTCACTAGGGCAGAAAATTCCTAACAAACAAAAGGATCCGGGAACAGTAACAGTACCATGCATAATTAAAGAAAGAACCTTCAAAAAGGTACTAATAGATTATGGAGCTAGTGCGAATCTGATGCCATTATCGATCTATCATAGGCTGGATATTAAAAGTATCAGTGATATAAAGACCAATATGAAGTTTACGGATCACTCAAGAAAAGGTGTGTCGCATTACGCGAAAAACCGACGGGAAAACGAAACAACAGAGCCGCCACCGTGCGTTATTTATCCCAAAAGAGGGAAAGGAAACGCTCGAAGTAAACCTGGAAAAGACATGGTCTCGTGACCAGAGAAAGATGGGATCGGGAGTCGGTTATGCGAAGGGAAGGTATTAGCACCCCTACGCATCTGTCGTACTCGACGGGATCCGCGCACAAAAGAAAGGATAAGGTTGCTAAAAACTGCTCAAACATCACACAAAGGCTGGAAGGAAACACAAGAAAACAAGAGAAACTAACTCGGTAGGATATCGCATCCTGGGCCTACGTAGTCTGTAAGGCACAGACATCAGAGTCGACGTAGTTCGGGACAGGGGAAACGTGCTCGCTAGGATGTCGCATCCTATGCATACTTATCTTCTCTGATTGGAGAGGAATCAGA
Source organism: Lathyrus oleraceus (assembly GCF_024323335.1). Classification (NCBI taxonomy): domain Eukaryota; kingdom Viridiplantae; phylum Streptophyta; class Magnoliopsida; order Fabales; family Fabaceae; genus Lathyrus; species Lathyrus oleraceus. Next base: position 514,647,061 of record NC_066584.1, read on the forward strand.
GCACTCGTAGCTCGGCTAACGTACGCCAAACAAAACCAACACAGGAAACCGACTGCCAATCGCTGGACTTACGTCAGACTCCACACAAACAGGCAAGCATGGAAACTGAATGCCAATCGCTGGACTTATATCAGACTCCGAACCAACACACACACAGGAAACCAACTGTCAATCGTTGGACTTACGTCAGACTCCAACAAGCAAACAAGACACAGGAAACCAACTGCCAATCGCTGGACTTACGTCAGACTCCAAACACACACAAAGGGGTTGCGAAAGAAAAAAGGCGCCCGGAGAGATCAACTCATCTCCTGCCTACATACCTCATCTGGCGTGAGGATCAGGGCAACGTAGTTCCCCTACGCAGGGAAAAAGGACTTTTAACCTAACCAGAGACTGGGAAATGACAAACTAGAAGGGAGCCTGACTCGAGCCTAATAGTTATCATGCAATCCACAATGGCCCTAGGTTGAGGTTTCTATCTAACTTGCACAGGGAGCAAGCTATCCTAAACAACACAAGCAAATACATACAAGCACAAAAAGCAAGCACACACACTATATGCAAACAATTGGGCTCATACAGGGTTAGGCTGTGAAACACAAGCCAACTGGAATCGGGTGTAGTTAGCTCTTAACCCTAACATTGAGAGTTAGGGTGAAGCTGATGAAATGGGAAGTGAGGGTAAGACCTCACAGCTCTTATCCCTGGCCTGGGAGAGCTTCAGACAAGTGAAAGTGTGGGAGTTCAGAAAGTAGGAACTCTTCTCCACATATGACTGACACAACAAAGATCTTGGGTTAATATCCACAATGCATCAACACATGGTGTGAGCACAGTGGATGACACACTGAATAGCAGGAGATGGATTGCACATCTCTTTTATCTGCCAATTGCCTCATAAGAGGACTTTTCCTGCTTGGCACAAAGATAAACAAACACAAGCATTGCCTCTTAAGGAGGGCTTCAGACAGGTGCCTGCCCACATAACAGGACAGGTCTTCCAGACTACATGAAGTCAGAGAGTTATACCTCAATGGTTAAGCAACCAAGTAAAGCAAAAGCAAGTTCAAAAGAACTCAAAGCAACTTAGGTGCCTGAAAAAATCTAAACCAATCAGTACACAATGCAATCAATCAAACAGACAGACAACAGTCAATCACACAATCAGACAGATAAGGCATTAGGCAACAATGTGCAAGCCCCAAGCCAATGGCATAACACAAATGACTTGGTAGCAACCTACAAAACAACATAAGGTTAGCCGACATCAATCAACTAATCAATCCAAATGAGTGAACCACTTCAACCATGGTAATGTGCTTCTTAACCTGAAATCCACAATCCAAACAGTGAGTCCAAACCACTAGGTCAAAGCCTAGGGTCAAAAGTAGGTCAAACATTCAAAACAGAACATGAAATTTAACATGAATCAACTTCATTCAATCAAGAACACATTCCAAAAGGTACCATATCAATATCATTAACCACAAGCATTTCATGAACCAAACATGGCAAGGTATGCAAATTGTGACCACATTGTGACATCAGAAGAAATAAATGCACATTAAATCAAAAATGATTCAAATAATCTTGGAAAAATTCATGAGTAAACAGGACATATAACATGATCATCACACAAAAAATTAGAGGCATTGGACATCATTAAGCATGGCAATCACATAGCATAAGTCAAGACAAGCACCACAAGCCCATGTGTGACACAAATTATCACACCAAGTTAGCATAGGCATAAAACAGAAATGGTAATTGGTAAAAACCTCAAACCAAAGCCAAAACAACACTCAACATGTCTAGAAATAGTATGCAAAAATTAAAAAGCATTGGATAAGAAACAAGCATTTCATGATCAAATGAAGTTCAAGGAAATTTTAAATCTCAAATGTGACCAACCAGAATGAAAAATATCAAATAAATCAGAAATGATCCCAATAATTCCAACAAAATTCATGCTCAATCACAACATCTATAATATGCATCACACAAATAATCAAGGCAATTGGATATCATTTGGCATGGCAAGCACATCATTCAAGTTGAACATCACAAGGTGTGACACAAATTGTCACACCAACTTAGCATGATCATAAAACAGAAATGGCAAGTGATAAAAATACCAAATCAACACCAAAATGTCAAGCAATGTGTCTAGTTATGGCATGCAAAATTTCACATTCATTGGATCAAAGACCAGCATTTCACAAATGATATAGCAAGGCAATGTCAAGATAGCATACATGTTCAAACATTCTAGCACCAAAAAATATCCAGCCAAGCACAATTTTCATTTTAATGATCAAAAAATAATAGACAAAATGAGGAACATAATGCAAAAAATTGGGATGAATTTGGATTAATTTTCAAATTGTTGTGAATTTTAGAAGTTGATGAAAAAATAAAAAATGAAATATGAATAATGCATGAAAATGTGAAGGAAATGATGAAAAGGCAAGGCAATTGGAAAATGCCTTCAGCCAGGTTCGAACCCTGGGACAATTTGAAATTACGTGCGCGCCAAAGCCAAACGACATCGTATCAGCATGAGACCCTAAGCGCGCGCATGCATGGATTTGAAAAATCCGCAGGAAACATGCATGAACTCGTGGATGAATTCGCAGGAAAGCCTATGTGTTTCACAATAAAATTCGTAGGAAATCTGGAAAATGCATGAACATGATGAACACGATGAAGATCTTCATCCAATTTTTCCAGAAAAATTCAAAGTGTCCAGAAATGAAAATCAAACACATCATTCAACTCATCATGCAATATACAATCACAATCCATAAACATTTCATGCAAAAACAACATCAAACGCCTGGATCAAAGGAAATAAAAAATCATCATCCAAACTTTAATCACATGGATCTAACTCAAATCAGCATGAAATCACTCCATTTGTGTTCCAGAATTACCACCAATAAAAGATCTACACATTTAGCATAATGATTTACAAAATTAAAGAGGTCGAAAATGTAACCTCTTGATGAGCAGATTTGAAATCCCTTGCTTCCAAGCTTTGCCACGCCTCAAATCTCTTCCAATATGCTTCTTGAGGTGAATGATGATGAATGCAAGGTTCAAGGATACACAAAACCAGCTCAAGCTTTAACTTCCATGGATGCTTCACACCTTGAACATGAACAAGAATGCAACAATTTCCTCAGTTTCCACGTGCAAATGTGCTCAATTATGCTTCATGATGATGAATTGATCACTAGAAAATGCTTAGGTTTGAAGAATTTTGCAGAAAAAAGTGAGAGAAAATTTTGAGAATTTGGGAAATCTAGATCTAGAATTGGTAAATGTGATGAAAACAGTTATGATTAAGGCTTTATACTCAATGCTAATCATGTTTAGGGAAGGCTTAAGCAAAATGCAAATGAGTTTAAGGACTTTGTGGTGTGAATGCAAAAAATCAATTTTCCACTCCATGCACCTTCATGCACGTGAACAGTGCATGTGCTTGGTCCAAAACCACTAAAAATGATTCCATGCACACATTGAAATGGATTTGGTATGCATATGTTCAACCAAAATGAGTTTATGAAATTTCTTCCCAAAATCTTCATGAATGAACCAATGCCATGCAAATGAGAATTCATGTCAAATGATGATATGCTTGGAAAATACATGTTATAAGGATCAATATGCAAAAAGAACCACTCAAATTGGCCTTTTGGTTTGAAAGTTATGCTCATTTGAAGTTTGAACCACACTTTGCCATGATTGAACCATATCTCCTCAACCACATATGAGAAATCCATGATCTTAGACTTTTTGGAAATGGGAGAGAAATATCTTCAACTTTCATGTTGGACAAAATTTCAATTGAAGCTTTCTTGATGATGTAATATTGAGTTGAAGTTGGTCCAAAACCTTTCCATTTTTGGAAACTTTCAAATTACAAGTCACCTGCTATTTTTGGAAAGTCTTGATCTGACTTCAAATCCTTCAATGTTGATGTTTGAAATGTCAAATGAGACTTGTTTACACATGAATAAGGCATCTCTAACCATTTCCCACCTCCAAATCCATAGTTAAATTGACAGTTGACTTCTGTTGACTTTTTAGGGTTTCAGATGAATTGCACATGGACTTATGAGCCTTAAGCTTTCAATACTTGGCCGAATCTCTTCAAAATGATCCTTGGGTCACATGAACTTATTGTACCAACCCTAGGGCTTTGACCTCATGGAGAATGCTCTTGTTTCCTTGCACAATTGAATCTCCTAACCAGTCTTGCCTGATGACATGATGGACTATGCAATGACAATGCAATGTTAATGACCTAAAATGAAAATGTATATACAAATGGGAGGTGCAAATTTGAGGTGCTACAGCTGCCCCTATTCAATCAACTGGGAACCTGAACGGATGAGAGCAACGACTGTCAGACCTTCAGGGTAAACAAAAATTGAATACCAAAGAACCGTAGAAATTTGCACTCTGCGGGATATGATACAGGATATTTGCAACAGTGACCAGACAAGACGTTTACCGACGACTCTACTGGGGAGTTTGATTTTTATCAAAGGAAAGATACAACCAAACGTCAACGGACGAATGGGAAAAACTCAACGTTTATCGACACCAACGGAGAAGTGACCAGACATTAACGAATGACTGGGAAGAAGCTCGACGTTTATCGACACCAACGGAGAGGTGACCACCTCACTAGGGAAGGGAAAGGGTATTTTCAACCGGAAACCAGACAGGACGTTTACCGACGACTCTACTGGGGATCTCTGGTTGGGGAACTACCAGACATTTACCGATGACTGGGATGAGACTCGACGTTTACCGACATCGAAAGATGATGTTTACCGACATCAAAACAAAGACGACCAGACATTTACCGATGACTGGGGAATAGGACGTGCAACCAGACGTCAACGGACGACCAGGCAAAAACTCAACGTTTATCGACACCAACGGAGAGGTGAACAGACATCAACAGATGACCTGTGGGGAAGAGATACAACTAGACGTCAACGGACGAATAGGAAAAACTCAACGTTTATCGACACCAACGGAGAGGTGACTCCTGGGGAAGGGTACAACTATACGTCAACGGACGAATAGGAAAAACTCAACGTTTATCGACACCAACGGAGAGGTGACTCCTGGGGAAGGGTACAACTATACATCAACGGACGAATAGGAAAAACTCAACGTTTATCGACACCAACGGAAAGGTGACTAGACATCAACGAATGACCTGGGGAAAGGATAGATGTTGCGTACATTGAAAGATGATGTTTACCGACATCAATAAAGGGACGACCAGACATTTACCGATGACTGGAATGGGAATCGATGTTTACCGACACCGAAACAATGGCGTTTACCGACACCAAAGAAAGGACGATCGGGTGCAAACACGACACCTACCGGTATCACAAGAACGACATCTTCAATATGCCAAGGCAAGGCTAAACACTTGCTGGGGATCTCACTGGGGAGAATCAAGCTTCCTTTCACGGACGAGTGAGGAAATAAACCTCTCTGGGGAGTTGTCAATCCTGAATGCGGTCAGGAGCAACTGTAGCAAATGTGCCATACAGATGTTGAACAACGATCCGCCTCTGCCGGGGATATGGTCGGATTAGGTTTAACACATGAATGCATATGTTTGAATTTTTCTATGGCATAATGCTCCATATCGAATGGAAATGCTATGCGCTTTGAGGATGCAATGCTTACTACATGCAAAAATGCAAAATGATGGAAAACTCCTGCTGGGGAGCAAACTGATTAGATTCTCCAACTCTGTGGGGGTACTCTGTCTGAGGAATGCTTTGTGGGGAGTAGCACCGACTCACTCATGCTGGAGAAAAGCACTGCTGCTGGGGAAAGAATCCCACCGGGAATAACCTTCGCTGAATCCAATCCACTTGGGGAATCTGCCAAGGAAACAAACAATGCGACTTACTGGGGACGACCCATCCACACGTAGGATAAACTCTGCTGGAGATAACTTTCACCGAACGTGATCCACTCGGGGAACCTGCTGGGAAAAACCATCAACACAACCCTGATGAGAAAGGCATACACCACCCTGTTGGGGAAATAATATACTAGACCATGCTGGGGATAGACATCCACCACACTGCTGGGGAAAAGCGTTCACGACCACGCTGGGGATAGCAGTACTTCAAACCAGACTGCTGGGGAATAAACTCCACTGACACCTCCGATGTGGATACAACATACTTCCAACTCGGCGGGGATTAACAATCTCAAACTCAGTGGGGAACTTCATACTAGCTGGGGATAAACCCACTCTCAGGCCTGCTGGGGAATCATACTCCACAATCGTCTCTGCAGGGGATAAAAATAGTTTCGATAGCTTTCCGACTTGCTTGGGGAAACATTCACTTCCAAGCCTGCTGGGGAATCATCCTCAATCCGGCTGAGGAATTCCTGATCTTGACTACGCTGAGGGAGACAAGTCTCGAACTTGCTTCAACTGCTAGGGAATATCTCCACCCTCTTGCACTACTGGACAGTGTTGACACATCCCTGAACAAACCGTGGCTTATCTGTCTCAGCCAGGAATCCCAAGGTGACAACCTGCAAAACAGCACAACAAACATGCCCCAGGGGATTGCTTGGACAAGATACGCTCAAGTGTCCTCAACATTCAAAATGATTTTCAAATGTTTTATCTTTCTACACGTTATTGTCTAGCCTTCATGTTTTTATATGCAATGTTTATCAAAAATTCGGCCGTTTTTGCAAACAAAATAGAAAAATAAAAACAAGAGAGCTATTTATCTGAATAACGACTTTTATTGATTGAAACTGGGCCTGAAAAGGCAAATACATCGGGAAGCAATTCCTAGAAAGAGGTAATTGCGCACAAAAGGAAAAATCTATCCTAATGGCAATGTGAACACGGCATCCACTATTTCCCAATTCTGTTATAACTCACAGATCATCATTTTTCCTCCCAACTTCCCTGCTTTCTGAGAAGAATGACTGGACCGATCACATCTTTCGAGATGGCAGACGATGAAGCGCGATGAAGTACAGATAACTCAGACTGTAGTCTTCGCTTTAATCCCTCTTTTGCCTGGATCGCCCTTTCGGGTTTTCAATCCTCCGGGATACCCATTTTTGCCTAAGCCGCCCTTGCGGGTTTTCGACTTACCGGGAGTACAATCTTTTCATTTTTATCCCTTACTTTTGCCCTAACCTTTTCTTCTTCTTTTTCCGGTTCGCCGGGATGCCCTTTTTTGCCTGGACTCTTTTTTTCTTTTTGTCCAGCGGGTCAATTTATGCGAAGTATTTTTTGACTACATCTGAGTTAACAGGGGACGGAAAATCTTCACCATCCATAGTTGTAAGCATCAAGGCTCCACCGGAGAAAACCTTCTTAACAACATATGGACCTTCATAATTAGGAGTCCACTTGCCCCTGTTATCTGTACCGGGAGGAAGGATCCTCTTCAAAACTAGATCACCAATCTGATAGCTCTGAGGACGCACTTTCTGATCAAAGGCTCTCTTCATCCTTCTCTGATACAACTGCCCATGGCACACAGCTGCTAACCGTCTCTCTTCGATAAGGCTCAACTCATTAAACCTTGTTCGAATCCATTCGGCTTCATCAAGCTTGACATCCAGCAAGACTCTCAGAGATGGAATCTCCACTTCAACAGGTAGGACAACTTCCATACCATACACAAGGGAGTAAGGGGTTGCCCCGGTCGACGTACGTACTGAGGTACGGTACCCATGTAAAGCGAAAGGCAGCATCTCATGCCAATCCTTGTACGTAACGACCATCTTCTGCACAATCTTCTTAATGTTCTTGTTTGCCGCCTCTACAGCACCATTCATCTTCGGTCTGTAAGGAGAAGAATTGTGATGTTCAATCTTGAAATCTTTGCAAAGCTCTTTCATCATCTTATTATTGAGATTCGAACCATTATCAGTGATGATTCTCTCAGGAACCCCATAACGACAGATGATTTCCTTCTTAATGAACCGGGCAACCACTTGCTTGGTGACGTTAGCATAGGAAGCTGCCTCCACCCACTTGGTGAAGTAGTCAATTGCAACCAGGATAAAGCGATGTCCATTAGAATCAATAGGCTCGATCTTCCCAATCATATCAATGCCCCACATCGCGAACGGCCAAGGCGAATTCATGACATTCAGAGGGTTTGGTGGTACATGCACCTTATCAGCATAAATTTGACATTTATGGCACTTCCGAGCGTACTTGAAACAATCGGACTCCATAGTCATCCAGTAATAACCGGCTCTCAACAATTTCTTCGACATTGCATGACCCCCAACATGGGTACCAAAAGATCCTTCGTGCACTTCTTGCATCAACATGTCTGCTTCGTGTCTATCCACGCATCTGAGGAGAACCATGTAAAAGTTTCTCTTGTACAGCACATCATCCTGATTCAAATAAAAGCTTCCAGCTAGCCTTCTCAGGGTTTTCTTGTCATTCTTTGACGCACCTTCAGGATACTCCTGGCTCTTGAGGAAGTTCTTGATATCATAGTACCACGGCTTCTCATCAACAACAGACTCGGCTGCAAACACATACGCAGGCCTCTCGAGTCGATTCACCGCAACATGTGGCACATGATTCCGCCAATGAACTTTGATCATCGAAGACAAAGTAGCCAAGGCATCAGCCATCTGATTCTCATCCCGGGGGACATGATACAACTTCACCTTCTTGAAGAACGTCAGTATTCTTCTAGTGTAATCTCTGTAAGGAATCAAGTGTGACTGATTGGTATTCCAATCTCCATTGACCTGGTTGATCACTAGAGCGGAATCTCCATAAATGTCAAGTGTTTTGATCCTCAAATTAATGGCTTCTTCTATACCCATGATACAAGCCTCATACTCAGCCTCGTTATTGGTGACATCAAAAGTCAATCTGGCAGAAAAAGGTATATGAGCCCCTTTAGGATTGATAAGCACTGCCCCAACACCGTTGCCATTCACATTCACAGCCCCATCAAACATCATTGTCCACTTGTCATCAGGATCCGGTCCTTCCTCGACAAGAGGCTCTTCACAATCCTTCATCTTCAGATACATGATGTCTTCATCAGGGAATTCAAACATCATCGGCTGATAATCATCAATCGGTTGCTCAGCAAGGTAGTCTGACAGAATACTACCTTTGATGGCCTTCTGTGACGTGTACTGGATATCATATTCTGTTAAAATCATCTGCCAACGGGCAACACGTCCGATGAGAGTCGGCTTCTCAAAGATGTATTTCACTGGATCCATCTTAGAAATCAACAAGGTAGTATGGTTCAACATATACTGCCTCAGTCGGCGAACAGCCCAGGCCAAAGCACAGCAAGTTTTCTCAAGCTGTGAATATTTGATTTCACAGTAGGTAAACTTTTTGCTAAGGTAGTATATGGCATGCTCTTTTCGACCAGACTCGTCATGCTGTCCCAATACACACCCCATCGAGTTCTCAGTCACTGACAGGTACATTATTAGAGGTCTCCCAGGAACAAGAGGTATAAGGATTGGAGGTTTCTGTAAATACTCTTTTATCTTATCAAAAGCTTTCTGACAGTCATCATTCCACCTGATTGCTTGATTCTTTCTTAGCAATTTGAATATCGGTTCACATGTGGCAGTTAGGTGAGATACAAACCTTGCAATGTAGTTCAATCTCCCTAAAAACCCACGAACCTGCTTTTCAGTTTTTGGCTCAGGCATCTCTTGAATAGCTTTGACTTTTGCTGGATCAACCTCAATCCCTTTCTCACTAACAATGAAGCCTAACAGCTTCCCGGATCTCACCCCAAAAGTACACTTGTTCGGGTTCAACCTCAGTTTGAACTTTCTCAGCCGGTCAAACAACTTCTGCAAATTAACCAGGTGCTCCTCTTCTGTCTGCGACTTCGCAATCATATCATCCACGTACACTTCAATCTCTTTGTGCATCATGTCATGAAAGAGAGTCGTCATAGCCCTCTGATAGGTAGCACCGGCATTCTTTAGCCCAAATGGCATCACCTTATAGCAAAACGTGCCCCCAAGGTGTAATGAATGTCGTCTTTTCCATGTCCTCTGGCGCCATCTTGATCTGATTATAACCAGAGAAACCATCCATGAAAGAGAAAACCGAGGATTGAGCCGTATTATCAACCAATACATCAATGTGAGGTAATGGGAAATCATCTTTCAGACTTGCTCTGTTCAGATCCCGGTAATCGACACACATTCTGACTTTGCCGTCCTTCTTCGGCACGGGAACGATGTTGGCCACCCACGGGGGATAAGTCGTCACTGACAGAAAACCCGCATCCAACTGTTTCTGAACCTCTTCCTTGATCTTAACCGCCATATCAGGACTAGTTCTGCGAAGCTTCTGCTTGACTGAAGGACAATCTTCTCTGAGAGGTAGTCTATGCACTACGATATCGGTATCCAACCCAGGCATATCTTGATACGACCAGGCGAATATCTCTACATACTCTCTCAGCATCTCAATCAACCTTCTCTTGACGTCTTCCTTCAAAGCAGCCCCGATCTTGATATCTCTTCTGGCATCCTCAGTACCAAGATTAATAATCTTCAACTCCTCCTGATGAGGTTGGATGACCCTTTCCTCTTGCTTCAATAATCTGACCAGTTCTTTAGGGAGTTCACAGTCTTCCTCACTCTCCTCTTCAGCTTGGTAGATGGGATTATTGAAATCATACTGAGCCATAACAGAATTGTTCATAGTGGGATCCGTAAGATCGATTCTGCATGTTTAATGCTTTATTTTAGGAAAAAGAGTTCAAGAAAGTCACACAAAAAAAACATTGCCATTTTTATTTTTTTGAAAAATGAAAACAAAAATAGAAAGACAGGGATCACAAAATTGTTTGCAAAACGTCCTTTATTAATGATATCATTGAAAAAAACATGACGAGGCCCTACAATGAACCACTGCGCCTTGGGCAGAACATAGGGTTTTGTGCAAAATGAAAAACAAAAGAAAATTACTCTGTTTGAAAAGTAACTTAGACCACATCTTCTACCGTCCAGTTGTTGATCGACTCCCCTGGTGCACACGGGCGAACCCAGTTGTCTAGATCACACTCACTGTCACTGTCTTCACTACTGGCTGCAAAGACATCACCGTGATTCATCAGCCCAGCGCTGGTAAAGGTACCCGGCCCTTTATGCTCCATCTGCTCCCCCTGCAGAGGTTGATAACCAATACCAAACTTATCTTCTTTGATAGGCAAATCCACCATCTTGCCCCAGCCTTCTGAATTACCAGAGTTGACTACCTCCACTGCCTGCTTGTATGATGCAATTGAGGCACTTGGCTTCTTCTGCTCTGCAAAAGCCACCCTCTCAAGAGCAACAGTCTCGAATGCCTGGCATAAAGTTTCATGGATCTCGCCATCCACCTCCACATACTTGAAAGAGGATAGGTGACTCACCAGAATATCTTCTTCATTGCACACAGTCACAATCTGACCGTTCCAGACATACTTCAGTTTCTAGTGGAGAGTTGACGAAACTGCCCCAGCTGCGTGAATCCAAGGACGCCCCAATAAGCAACTATATGCTGGATGGATGTCCATCACATAGAAGACAATATTGAACACCTCCGGGCCAATCTTTACCGACAACGTGACTTCACCAAAAACGGACCGTTTGGATCCATCAAATGCACGAACGATCAGATCGCTCGGAGTGAGTACAACCCCCTCAACATCAATCTTGCCTAGAGTCTTCTTAGGCAGCACATTCAAAGATGAGCCAGTGTCTACCAACACATGGGACAACACTGCACCCTTGCACTCCATGGTGATATGCAGGGCCTTGTTATGGTTACGACCTTCAGGCGTCAAGTCCAAATCTGTGAACCCCACACCATGCCTGGTACTCACATTAGCCATGACCCCCTCCAACTGGTTGACAGAGATCTCTTGAGGCACGTAAGCCAGATTCAACATTTTTAACAAGGCATTACGGTGTGCCTCAGAGCACAGGAGCAAAGAGAGGATAGAAATCTTGGACGGAGTCTGATTCAGCTGATCTACAATCTTGTAGTCACTCTTGATTATTTTCATGAACTCCTCCACGTCTTTCTCAAACGACCCCTCGGGCGCTTCCTTCTGGGCAGGCTCTTCGTCAACAACACCTTGTTTACCCTTAGCCTTGGCGAGAGCCTCAGCATTGTTATCTCTCAACAGTTGGGGAGCAAACAGACGACCACTTCTAGTAAACCCTCCTGGTCCCCCAACATTATCCACGACTGGACCAACAACCACAGGAGTCCTACTAGGCACACCAATAGTCACAGGAGACTGATTCACTGGCCTAACCTGACTCTCAGCCCTTCTGTTGCTGCGATAAGTATTGTCATACTTCCATGGCACAGCCCTGCTGTTCTCAACCGGCCTTCTTCCTGAAACAACAATGGTAGTTGGAGCACCGACGATTACAGGAGCAGAAATGGTAATAAGAGTACCACTAGTTGTAGATTCATTGACAACCCTCTGGCCATGTCCCTCGGACGGTTTTTAAATATATGGTGACAGTTGACACCACCCCACGATCTTTCTTGGCCTGACTAAACTGTAGACAACCCTCGTCTATCAGATTCTGAATACCAACCCTCAACTGATCACAACCATTCTCTGAACCGGCACAATCCGAACAGTCTTGATTACAGCCCGGGGATACTCCCTCATTCAACAAACGACCCTTCACAACCAGCAATGAAGTCTGAATCTCATCGACACTGACCACCAAGTCTTCAGCTTCACCGCCCTCCAAATTGTTTACCCTATGTGCATCATGCGAAGGCATAGGGTTGTTCACAACATTCGGCACAGGAGCAAAATTGATAGTTTTAGCGTCAATTAGGTCCTGGACCTTATGATGAAAAGCCCGGCAGTTCTCAATGTGGTGCCCCGATGCACCAGAGTGGAAATCACAACGCACGTTGGCATCATACCCAGGTGGTATCTTTGTCAACGGAGCCATGGTACGCAACTCTACAAACCCTAATCTGAGCAACTCAGGTAGCAACTCAGCATAGGTCATCGGTAACGGATCAACACGTCGATCAGGCATCCTCTATCTCGGCTGATACGGACGTTGCTGTTGTTGTTGTTGTTGTTGTGGTTGCGGTTGTTGAACCCTCTGTTGTTGCAGTTGAGGTGCTGGGATGGTTACAGCAGCAACCTGGCGATATTGCCCTCTATTTGTATTTCTTCGGTGTTGCACCGCATTGGTTTCACCCTCTCTCCTGCGAGGTGCCCCAGCAAATGGTTTCTTTGAAGACGAGGACCCTGCATCCTGAATTTTTCCAGCTTTAATCAAACTTTTAGTCCTTTCTCTGCAGATCACAACGTCTGAGAAACTACCGAATGGGCAACTCCCCATTCGGTCCATGAAAACTCCCTGTAATGTATCGATGAACATATCAGTTAACTCCCTCTCCAGCATAGGGGGTTGTACTCGTGCAACCAACTCACGCCACCTCTGGGCGTACTCCTTGAAACTTTCACCAGATTTCTGACAAAGACTCTGCAACTGAGTCCGGCTCGGCGCCATGTCCATGTTATGCTTGTATTGCCTCAAGAAGGCCTCACCCAGATCCCTCCAATTTCGGATAGAATCTCTCTTAAGCTCCATGTACCAATCCAAGGAAGCCCCGGACAAGCTATCCTGGAAAAAATACATCCACATTTTCTCGTCATCTGTATAGGCAGAGATCTTCCTGTAATACGCCTGCACATGGGTGAGAGGACAGGAGGTACCGTTGTATTTGTCAAATGAGGGCGCTTTGAACTTGTAGGGAATCCTCAAACCTTCAACCAAACCCATGTTTGTAACATCAAAACCCAGGGAGTTTTGACATTCCATAGCTCGGATCTTCTCGGCAAGGGCATCAACCTTCCGATCCTTCTCTTCGACTCTCCCAACATCATCGTCTTCACTAAGCAGTGTGAACATGTCCTCCTGTCTGTCAACCAACGGAGCAGGATGGTGAATCGGAGCCCGGGTAGCTCTGGCATTAACAGTCTTTGCAGCAAGAGGCTGTCCGTTGATTCTAATACCCCTCAACTCATCACCCACAGGGTAGTCATTGACGGGAGCAGCAGCAGCAACATTATCATGAACCGGAACACCCACTGGTGAAGCACGGTTGGACGGCGGAATCACGGCTTCCTGTCTCTGGGCTAAGGCACGCAACTCCTCTTGCCCCTGAACAACCCCTTGCATCATTGTCATAAATTGGGCCATGTTAGCCCTCATCTCAGCCAATTCTGCTTGAACCTGGTCCATATTCCTCTGATGATTCAGTCCGGTTGAGTAGCGGTGCGGTCGCTGATCAGCTATCCTGCCTGACACAGGAACTAGAGTGAGAAGTCTTGAGCAAGAACACCTGTTATGCAAAATGATATGTGTATGATGCTAATGATGCATATGATATGTTCATTTCTCAGGCATTCAAAGAGCCTAATTCATCTTTAGAGAAATGGCAACCTGCAGCACAAACAAAGAAGCAACGTACACCAGATAGTGAGCACGGGGTGAAACACCAACAACCTCATCTATAGATATGAGCAACAAGGATCATACAACAAAGTCAACAAAGATCCAAATAATTGGGGTACAACAAATGAATCCCATCCAACAAGCCTGGAGGTGATTCTCAACATAAACAACAGAGATACAAGCTAAGACAAATGGCTTCCAGGAATGAGCGTCTTCAGGTACTGGCACTGGTCTATCAACAGGTCACATTCTGAACATTCTGGCAGGGGAATAATCTTCTCCTTCAGTTGTCTTTTGAGCTCCACAACTTCTCCTCCAAGCTGGCTCTCTGATGCGTGTCTCAAGTCAACTTCCTTCTTCAACTGAATGTCTTTGTCTCTGAGTTGCTTCTCCAAGTCTCTTATCTTCTTCTGATAACTGGCTTCAGCTCTCTGCAACCTCAAGCATTCCCGGTGTTCTGTATTCAACAAGTTCTCCATCTCTTCATAGGACCTCTTCTTGCTCTTTACTCCACTAGCATCTACGCCCTGCATGTCCTTGAGTTGATGAGCCAAGTTCAACTTGTCAGCTTTGGCTTTGTAAAGCTCCATCTGTGTGTCTTGTTCCTTCTCCTTCAACCGGCGATTCTCCATCAAGGCTTGCTTGTACTGCTCAGCAGGTACACTCTCAGCAAGGATCAAAGGTGGTTGCACTTGCAAAGACTCCATCCTATCATAGGGCAACAACAAAGTCTCAACTCTCTTCTTGACCCAATCAATGTAATCGGGCATAGCAACTGCAAACTTCTTCCCCAGAACAGTTCCATCCTTAACACCAATGATCTTCCAAGCTCTTCCTACTTGCTCCAATCTAGCAGGGTCACTCCGCTTCTCGAAATACACACTTTCAGCTATCTCAGCATCAAGTGGTTTTCCATTCATCACAAACCCCAACTGGCGAAGAGAAAGAACTGGATTGTAATTGATGCAACCCTTAGTCCCTATAAGTGGCACGTTACGGAACTCTCCACAACTCATAATGACATTGTGCACATCCATCCGGTAAGACTGCCACCTGATATCATATGAGGTAAGAGACATAACCCTCTGAGTCCACTTATGAGTACTCTGAGCATTCACAAAAGGTCCACTGACTGGCAGGGGAGACAAGAACCATCTGAGCAACAAAGGGAGACAACATCTGATAGCTCCACCCTTACCATGCCTACTGTGGATAGCAAAGTAAGTGTCAGCTAACAAAGTAGGAACCGGATTTCCTCCTATGAAGATAGTGACTGCAGCATAGTCCACAAAATTGGGCATACTCGGGAACAAGAGAATCCCATAAATCATGATAGCCAACTGAGTATGAAAAGCTTCCCAATTTCCCTTCTCTGCTTTTTCTCTAGCCATCCTCAACAGGAACTTCAAAGGCAACCCTACAACATCCCCACTGGACTTTCAATTATCACTCACTTCTCTGATACCCAAATGGAGAGCTTTGGCAACAACTCTGAAATCAACCTTCTTAGGCACATCCAAGAAAGGAACCTGATACCGGATCGGGACATTCAGCAAAATAGAGTACTCCTCAAGGGTGGGCGCTAACTGATAGTCCTGGAAAGTGAAACAACGAAGCTCTGGGTCGTAGAACTGTAGAAGGGTCTGCAACGGCACTGGATCTACCACCATACTCAATAGCGTCAACAAATCCCCATACTGATCAATAAACCCCTTCTGATTACCACTGGTCACAAGGTTGCTCAACTCTATCAGGGATGTCAAAGGCTCACGGTGAAAAATGTAGGAGCAAGTCTTCCGCTTCAACTCGGGAACGGATGCCATCTCTCACAGTGAATAGACTCCTAAATGAACCTGAGAAATGATATGCATGCAGAGATTAGCTTTTCTTTTCTTTTTCTTTCTTTTCAATTTTTTCTCTTTTTTTTCATTGCATTATTTTTTTTTGAAAATAAACATGCTATGATGCAAGTGATGCAGACAAGACTGGCTGGCTGTATATCTCGGAGCACAGGATCAAAGCTTCGGCTTGAACTCGGAACCACAAATCATCTGAGACCCAAAGTCATCTGAGACCCATATCTGAAGAACCAAGTCACCAACAGGATCACAAGTCACCAACAAGTCACCGACAAGTCACCAACTGTACCTGTAATAATGATCATTCCCTCCCCACTCACGGGTGTTATCTAGGCCAGGGTAAGGTTAAGAGAAACGCAGCATAAATAACCCTTTCATAGAATATCATCATGTACACACCCGAAGTATGTAACGATAATACCCCATCAGAGTCTGAACTGCTCGTGATATCAAGTTCCGCTAAGTGGCGCAATACCACCCGCTTCCCATGAATCACTCTATTCCTAGGTGTCCTAAATTCCACTCATAGCCTGGGTATTGGGCCTTTTACCTCATGTAACTCCCACCCCAACAGAGAGACAAACACAGCACAGCCAGCACAGATGAAACATATGATGAATGCAAACATAAATGCAAACAATAAATAAATGAATGCAATAAATGAAACAGCAAAAGCAACCGAACCCTATCCTAGAGAGCGCTAGGACTGACTCGCTTAGGGAAGATGGACCAGCAAGAGGTCAACTTCTCTGTATCCCCAGCAGAGTCGCCAGCTGTCGCATTAAGCGAAAAACCGGCGGGAAAACGAAACAACAGAGCCGCCACCGTGCGTTATTTATCCCAAAAGAGGGAAAGGAAACGCTCGAAGTAAACCTGGAAAAGACATGGTCTCGTGACCAGAGAAGGATGGGATCGGGAGTCGGTTATGCGAAGGGAAGGTATTAGCACCCCTACGCATCTGTCGTACTCGACGGGATCCACGCACAAAAGAAAGGATAAGGTTGCTAAAAACTGCTCAAACATCACACAAAGGCTGGAAGGAAACACAAGAAAACAAGAGAAACTAACTCGGCAGGATATCGCATCCTGGGCCTACGTAGTCTGTAAGGCACAGACATCAGAGTCGGCGTAGTTCGGGACAGGGGAAACGTGCTCGCTAGGATGTCGCATCCTATGCATACGTATCTTCTCTGACTGGAGAAGAATCAGAGCACTCGTAGCTCGGCTAACGCACGCCAAACAAAACCAACACAGGAAACCGACTGCCAATCGCTGGACTTACGTCAGACTCCACACAAACAGGCAACCATGGAAACCGAATGCCAATCGCTGGACTTACATCAGACTCCGAACCAACACACACACAGGAAACCAACTGCCAATCGCTGGACTTACGTCAGACTCCAACAAGCAAACAAGACACAAGAAACCAACTGACAATCGCTGGACTTACGTCAGACTCCAAACACACACAAAGGGGTTGCGAAAGAAAAAAGGCGCCCGGAGAGATCAGCTCATCTCCTGCCTACGTACCTCATCTGGCATGAGGATCAGGGCGACGTAGTTCCCCTACGCAGGGAAAAAGGACTTCTAACCTAACCAGAGACTGGGAAATGACAAACTAGAAGGGAGCCTGACTCGAGCCTAATAGTTATCATGCAATCCACAATGGCCCTAGGTTGAGGTTTCTATCTAACTTGCACAGGGAGCAAGCTATCCTAAACAGCACAAGCAAATACATACAAGCACAAAAAGCAAGCACACACATTATATGCAAACAATTGGGCTCATACAGGGTTAGGCTGTGAAACACAAGCCAACTGGAATCGGGTGTAGTTAGCTCTTAACCCTAACATTGAGAGTTAGGGTGAAGCTGATGAAATGGGAAGTGAGGGTAAGACCTCACAGCTCTTATCCCTGGCCTGGGAGAGCTTCAGACAAGTGAAAGTGTGGGAGTTCAGAAAGTAGGAACTCTTCTCCACATATGACTGACACAACAAAGATCTTGGGTTAATATCCACAATGCATCAACACATGGTGTGAGCACAGTGGATGACACACTGAATAGCAGGAGATGGATTGCACATCTCTTTTATCTTCCAATTGCCTCATAAGAGGACTTTTCCTGCTTGGCACAAAGATAAACAAACACAAGCATTGCCTCTTAAGGAGGGCTTCAGACAGGTGCCTGCCCACATAACAGGACAGGTCTTCCAGACTACATGAAGTCAGAGAGTTATACCTCAATGGTTAAGCAACCAAGTAAAGCAAAAGCAAGTTCAAAAGAACTCAAAGCAACTTAAGTACCTGAAAAAATCTAAACCAATCAGTACACAATGCAATCAATCAAACAGACAGACAACAGTCAATCACACAATCAGACAGATAAGGCATTAGGCAACAATGTGCAAGCCCCAAGCCAATGGCATAACACAAATGACTTGGTATCAACCTACAAAACAACATAAGGTTAGCCGACATCAATCAACTAATCAATCCAAATGAGTGAACCACTTCAACCATGGTAATGTGCTTCTTAACCTGAAATCCACAATCCAAACAGTGAGTCCAAACCACTAGGTCAAAGCCTAGGGTCAAAAGTAGGTCAAACATTCAAAACAGAACATGAAATTTAACATGAATCAACTTTATTCAATCAAGAACACATTCCAAAAGGTCCCATATCAATATCATTAACCACAAGCATTTCATGAACCAAACATGGCAAGGTATGCAAATTGTGACCACATTGTGACATCAGAAGAAATAAATGCACATTAAATCAAAAATGATTCAAATAATATTGGCAAAATTCATGAGTAAATAGCATATACAACATGATTATCACACAAAAAATTAGAGGCATTGGACATCATTAAGCATGGCAATCACATAGCATAAGTCAACACAAGCACCACAAGCCCATGTGTGACACAAATTATCACACCAAGTTAGCATAGGCATAAAACATAAATGGTAATTGGTAAAAACCTCAAACCAAATCCAAAATAACACTCAACATGTCTAGAAATAGTATGCAAAAATTCAGAAGCATTGGATAAGAAACAAGCATTTCATGATCAAATGAAGTTCAAGGCAATTTTAAAGCTCAAATGTGACCAACCAGAATGAAAAATCTCAAATAAATCAGAAATGATCCCAATAATTCCAACAAAATTCATGCTGAATCACAACATCTATAATATGCATCACACAAAAAATCAAGGCAATTGGATATCATTTGGCATGGCAAGCACATCATTCAAGTTGAACATCACAAGGTGTGACACAAATTGTCACACCAACTTAGCATGATCATAAAACAGAAATTGCAAGTGATAAAAATACCAAATCAACACCAAAATGTCAAGCAATGTGTCTAGTTATGGCATGCAAAATTTCACATTCATTGGATCAAAGACCAGCATTTCACAAATGATATAGCAAGGCAATATCAAGATAGCATACATGTTCAAACATTCTAGCACCAAAACATATCCAGCCAAGCACAATTTTCATTTTAATGATCAAAAAATAATAGACAAAATGAGGAAACATAATGCAAAAAATTGGGATGAATTTGGATTAATTTTCAAATTGTTGTGAATTTTAGAAGTTGATGAAAAAATAAAAAGTGAAATATGAATAATGCATGAAAATGTGAAGGAAATGATGAAAAGGCAAGGCAATTGGAAAATGCCTTCAGCCAGGTTCGAACCCTGGGACAATTTGAAATTACGTGCGCGCCAAAGCCAAACGACATCGTATCAGCATGAAACCCTAAGCGCGCGCATGCATGGATTTGAAAAATCCGCAAGAAACATGCATGAACTCGTGGATGAATTCGCAGGAAAGCCTATGCGTTTCACAATAAAATTCGCAGGAAATCTGGAAAATGCATGAACATGATGAACACGATGAAGATCTTCATCCAATTTTTCCAGAAAAATTCAAAGTGTCCAGAAATGAAAATCAAACACATCATTCAACTCATCATGCAACATACAATCACAATCCATAAACATTTCATGCAAAAACAACATCAAACGCCTGGATCGAAGGAAATAAAAAATCCCTATGCTGAGGCTGCTGGGGAATTTTCAAAGTGTGTGAAGTTTGAGAACGGGTTGCGTCCCGAGATCAAGCAGGCTATTGGATATCAAAGGATTAGAGTGTTTTCTGATTTGGTTGACTGTTGCAGGATTTTTGAACAGGATTCCAAGGCCAGAGCAGAGAGCTATCAGCAAAGGGTTGATAGGAAAGGTAAGAATCAGATTGACCGTGGGAAACCGTATGCAGCTGGCAAGGGTTTCCCGAGACAGAGTGGGATGAAGAGGCCTAGTGGGGGAGATTCTAGTGCTCCTGTTAAGTGTTACAGATGTGGTCAGGCTGGACATCGTATCCATGAGTGTACCAGTAATGAGAAGAAGTGTTTCAAATGTGGGAAAGGTGGTCATTTGGCTGCAGATTGCCGGTTGAAGACTGTGACTTGCTTCAACTGTGGAGAGGTGGGTCATATCAGTCCACAGTGTCCTAAGCCAAAGAAAGAGAATCAGTCGGGAGGCAAGGTTTTTGCTTTATCAGGTTCTGAGACTTTTGCAGATGATCGTTTGATCCGAGGTACGTGTTATATTAATGGCTTTCCTCTTGTAGCTATTATTGACACAGGTGCGACTCATTCTTTTATATCTGTGGATTGTGCTGTGAAACTTAAGTTAGAGATATCTGAGATGCTTGGAAGTATGGTGATTGATACTCCTGCGAAGGGTTCAGTGACTACTACTTCGGTTTGTTTGAGTTGTCCTTTGAGTATATTTGGTAGAGACTTTAGGATGGACCTTGTGTGTCTTCCATTAGTACAGATTGATGTTATCTTGGGTATGAACTGGTTGGTGTTTAACCGGGTTTCTATCAATTGTTTTGATAAGACTGTGATATTTCCTGAGATTGGGGAAGAAAAGAGTTTGTTTCTATCGGCGAGGCAGGTGGATGAGGAAGTGGCAGACGGGGCAGAGTCGTTTATGCTGTTAGCAACTTTAGAGGCTAAAGATAAACTGGTGGTGGGCGACCTAGCTGTGGTGTGTGATTTTCCTGATGTGTTTCCGGAAGAAGTGAATGAATTACCGCCAGAGCGTGAAGTTGAGTTCTCGATTGATTTGGTACCTGGTACTAGACCGATATCGATGGCTCCTTATCGTATGTCTGCTGTTGAGTTAGCTGAATTGAAGAGTCAGTTGGAAGATCTGTTGGATAAGAAGTTTATTCGTCCGAGTGTGTCACCGTGGGGTGCACCAGTGTTGTTGGTTAAGAAGAAGGAAGGTACTATGAGATTGTGTGTGGACTACAGGCAATTGAATAAAGTGACGATCAAGAATCGGTATCCTTTACCGAGGATTGATGATTTGATGGATCAGTTGGTTGGTGCAAGTGTGTTCAGCAAGATAGACTTGAGATCTGGGTATCATCAGATACGTGTGAAAACTGAGGATATTCAGAAGACTGCTTTCAGAACAAGGTATGGACATTATGAGTATTCTGTAATGCCTTTTGGTGTGACTAATGCGCCTGGAGTATTTATGGAGTATATGAATAGGATTTTCCACCCGTATCTAGATCAGTTTGTTGTGGTGTTTATCGATGACATTTTGGTGTATTCGAAATCTGAAGAAGAGCATGTTGAGCATTTGAGAGTGGTTTTGGGAGTTCTACGAGAAAAGAAGCTATTTGCTAAACTATCTAAGTGTGAATTTTGGTTGGAAGAGGTCAGTTTCCTTGGTCATGTGATTTCAAGAGGTGGTGTTGCTGTTGATCCTTCTAAGATAGAAGCGGTGTCTAAGTGGGAAGCTCCGAAGTCAGTTTCTGAGATAAGAAGTTTTCTTGGACTTGCAGGTTACTATAGGAAGTTTATTGAGGGATTCTCTAAGTTGGCATTACCGTTGACAATGTTGACCAGAAAGGGGCAAGCATTTGTTTGGGACTCAAAATGTGAAGAAGGTTTCCAAGAGTTAAAGAGAAGGTTAACTACTGCTCCTATTCTGATATTACCGAGTCCGTCAGAATCCTTTGAAGTTTACTGTGATGCTTCGTTGTTGGGTTTAGGTGGTGTGTTGATGCAGAATAAGCAGGTTATAGCTTATGCTTCGAGACAGTTAAGGGTTCATGAGAGGAACTATCCGACACATGATTTAGAGTTGGCAGCTGTGGTATTTGTTCTTAAGTTATGGAGGCATTATTTGTATGGGTCAAGATTTGAAGTTTTCAGTGACCATAAGAGTTTAAAGTATTTGTTTGATCAGAAAGAGCTGAATATGAGACAGAGAAGATGGTTAGAATTTCTGAAGGATTATGATTTTGGTTTGAATTACCATCCGGGTAAAGCAAATGTAGTGGCTGATGCGTTGAGTCGGAAATCATTACATATGTCTATGTTAATGATTAAAGAATTGGATCTGATTGAGCAGTTTAGAGATTTGAGTTTGGTGTGTGAGAGTACTCACAATAGTGTTAAACTGGGAATGTTGAAGCTAACAAGTGGTATTTTGGATGAGATCAGAGAGGGTCAGAAATCCGATGCACTTTTGGTTGATAAGTTGACTTTAGTGAATCAAGGTCAAGGTAGTGAATTTAGAGTGGATGAGAATGGTGTGTTGAGATTTGGTAATCGGGTGTGTATTCCGGATGTTACTGAGCTTAAGAAGAGCATTCTTGAAGAAGGACATCGTAGTGGTTTGAGTATTCATCCTGGAGCTACGAAGATGTATCATGATTTGAAAAGATTATTTTGGTGGCCGGGAATGAAAAAAGAAATTGCAAGCTTTGTTTATTCCTGTTTGACTTGTCAGAAGTCAAAGATTGAGCATCAGAAGCCGTCTGGGCTAATGCAACCGTTGGCTATTCCAGAGTGGAAGTGGGACAGTATTAGTATGGATTTTGTTTCTGGTTTACCGAGGACGAGTAAGAATTTTGAGGCTATTTGGGTGATTGTTGACAGATTGACGAAGTCGGCTCATTTCATCCCGATCAGAATGGATTATCCGTTAGAGAGGTTGGCTGAGTTGTATATTGAGAAGGTTGTAAGTTTGCATGGTATTCCGTCTAGTATTGTTTCGGACAGAGATCCTAGATTTACATCGAAGTTCTGGGAAGGTTTGCAGAGGGCTTTGGGAACTAAACTGAGATTGAGTTCTGCATATCATCCGCAGACTGATGGTCAGACTGAGAGGACGATTCAGTCATTAGAGGATCTTTTGAGAGCTTGTGTTTTGGAAAAAGGAGGTGCTTGGGATTGTTATTTGCCTTTGATTGAGTTTACCTACAACAATAGTTTCCATTCGAGCATTGGTATGGCACCGTTTGAAGCTTTGTATGGTAGGAGATGTCGGACACCTTTATGTTGGTATGAGTCCGGGGAGAGTGCTGTGGTTGGACCGGAGATTGTTCAACAAACTACAGAAAAGATTAAGATGATTCAGGATAAGATGAGAATTGCTCAGAGCCGTCAGAAAAGTTATCATGATAAGAGGAGGAAGTCACTTGAGTTCCAAGAGGGAGATCATGTGTTTCTTCGTGTTACTCCGATAACCGGTGTTGGTCGAGCTTTGAAGTCGAAGAAGTTGACACCTCGATTTATTGGTCCTTATCAGATCTTGGAGAGGATAGGAGAGGTAGCCTATCGTATCGCTTTACCGCCGTCGCTTGCGAATTTGCATGATGTTTTTCATGTGTCTCAGTTGAGGAGGTACATTCATGATCCGTCGCATGTAGTCCAAGTAGATGATGTACAGGTGAGAGATAACCTGACTGTTGAAACATCACCTATGAGGATCGAGGATCGAGAGTTGAAGCAGTTGCGGGGTAAAGAGATTGCCTTGGTGAAGGTAGCTTGGGGAGGACCAGCAGGTGGCAATGTGACTTGGGAACTTGAGAGTCAGATGAAGGAGTCTTATCCTGAGTTGTTCGCTTGAGGTATGTTTTCGAGGACGAAAACTCTTTTAGTGGGGGAGAGTTGTAACACCCCGATAATAATATAATTATTATTTAAATTAAGTTAATAATAGATTTATTAATTTAATTTGATAATTGGATTATAATTATTATTATTATTATTATTATTGGGATTATTGAATTATTATTATTGGAATAATAATATAATTTGGAAAATATATAAGTTGGAAGTTAGAAAAATCCCATTTTTGGTAAAAAGGTTAATTTCACGTAAAAAGGGAAAAGAGGCAAAAAGGGCAAAAAGGAGAACCAGAGAACGAAGGTTGAAGGAAGGAGAAGCTTGGAGCTCAGAGGCTGCCGGATTAACTCAGGTAAGGGGGGTTTATCATCAATTAACGGGTATTATGGGATGATATGTACTGGGTAGTGATAGACCATTGTTTTACCTATGATTGGATGATATATGTTGAATTTGTGAACTTTTGAGATGAACGAAAATTGGAATATAATTGAAGAATTCGTAGGAATTTAGTGTGGAAATGTTAGACCTTGTGGAATCGAATAGGATCTGTTTTGAGTTAGACAATAGGAAGGAATTTTGTGTGAAAATTGGACTGTAGAAGGTTGAATTGGGTAGATCTCGTAGCAGAGAAAGCCATTACAGATCTGAGAATTCTGATCTCTGGTCATACGCGTATGGCACTAGGCAATACGCGTATGAGATGTTGGTACGCGTATGGGGGGAAGCCTTACGCGTATGGGTGGAAAAGATGGCATTTTGAACGTGAATTGGTCTCTGTTGGTACGCGTAATGGGAAGTTGTTACGCGTAGCGTACGCGTATGGGATAGGTGGTACGCGTATGAGTTGGGCGAGGAAATGCGCAATACGCGTATGAGAGTGGGCAATACGCGTATGGAGTTGGCCAGGTTTGGGCAATACGCGTATGGCATGGACAGTACGCGTATGGGCAGAGTTGGGATTTTCCTGAACTGTTGTTGTGCAGTTTTTGGTTGTTTAGGCTGAGTGATGTACTTAGCTGAGATATGATGTTGTAGGGATCGTTTCCCGTTGTTTTGAGTGGTATAGGTATTAGTAGAGCGGGCTAATACTGTGTTTGATTATGTGGCATGATATGATATGCTTTTGTGATTAATTATGTTGATAATGTGTGAGGGTATACATGATGATGTGAATGTATACGTTTGTGAATAGACTGTATTATGGCTTAGAGTGTGAGCATGTGTCTATTCTTGATTGTTGTTGATGTTGCATTGCTAGGTGATTAGCATGCATGTTGTGGCCCATTTGGGGTGGTAGCTAATTCCCATGGTGAGGAATTAGTGAGTATATCATTTGATTGTTGTTGTTGATGTTTGCATGCTAGGTGATTAGCGTGCATTTCATGGCCCATTTGGGGTGGTAGCTAATTCCCATGGTGAGGAATTAGTGAGTGAGTCACTATGTCTCAAATGAGTGGGACTAGTGAGCTTGGTAGCCGTGCCTGGATTTGGACGGTGAGGTTGAACTATATGTTCACAACATAGTCGGTACCGCATGCATAGAGTCTCATTGCATAATAAATGTATGGCATATAATATGAATGGATGTATTCCAGTATTATATGTGTGTTGTGTGTTGTGTTGTTGATGTTGAGTATGGTTGAGATTATATATATGCTATATGTTATTGTTGAATATGATGTTTGAACGGATACTACCGTTGCTGAGTGTGTAGTCTGGTTAGGGTGAATTAATGTGTTAATTACTTAGCATTACATGCTGTTCTATAATGCTTATTATATTGATTGAGGAACTCACCCTTACACCTATTTTTCAGGTAACGAGAAATGAGTTGAATAGAAGCTAATGCTTGGAGTCTAGAGTAGTTTCTTATGGGTCATGCTCTGATAGATGTAACATCGGGAGGGAATGTTTAATTAAATCGATATGAGTTGTTGGATGATTTACATGTATGGTGTGACATGTTTTCCATTGATGTTGGATTTGATTCCGCTGCGAATTATGCGAAAGAACATTATTTTGATTTAAATAAATGAGCATGACAGGGTATTCTGATAATTTTGTGAAATGATTGTGTGACACCCTTCGGGGCATAATTACTCTGATGAATATATTGTTATTTTAATTATAATAATTTGGGTTATTTAGAAGGGTGTTACATACCTCACACATACCCCTAATTTTTACATTGTTTGAGGCTTACAAAACCTAGGTTACAATCTGCTATTTATAACCTAACCATCCAACTGGATTTGAGCCTTCAGAAATCGCAGCAAATCTTCCCTTTGCTGTTACAAAGTTGGCAGAATTCTTCTGCTACAATCAAGGTCTTCAATCTTTTATTTCATAAAAGATCTCCATATTTGGAAACTGTATTTTCACCAAATATATTCACCAAATCTTCTGATTGAATCTTCAAGATCTTCACATAGGAGTTAGGATATTCACCAGATCTCCTAATTGATCACAAACCAAACCAGAATTAACTGATTCAGTTTTATACACATGTGAGATGTCACAGTCCCGATGTCGTGACATCTTACATGACATGTTGGTCCAGATGTTGAACTTCTTCAACCCAACATATTAAAACAACAGAGGTGATTACATTATTTGTTTTACAAAATTAATGTCAATCTTAAGGTACTAACAATCTCCCCCTTTGGCAAATTTTAGCTAAAACAAATAACTCAATATGGGTCTGCACTTCCTCTTTGTCATTGACAGCCCCAATGCCACCACCACTGTTGGTGTACATGAGGAAGAAGTTGTACAAGACACAACTGCATCACAACCCTTCCCCTCAAGAGGAGGGCTTCCTGAAGAATATGTAATGCTGAGTACATAGATAATGTAACTCAGATCACAAGACACAACTGTCTTCTTAACTCAGATCACAAGACACAACTGATATACCCAGTTAGTGACTTTTGTGTCTGAACCCATCTTCTCCTTGCTACCAGATATTGCTTGCTTCTGGTGCATCCTCATGACAATGTTTCTCTCCCCCTTTTTAGCTAAACATTTATAAATGACACCCTCACAAAACCAGATCCAGGAGCAGTATGCCCAGATCTTAACAAACCCCGTGGTTTAGAGGGAATGAAATGTCGCTCTTGTGAGAAGAGGAGTGCTGATGCATCCTTTAAATAGGCCAGACCATGCTTAGGAATTAACGGTAGGAGTAAATACTTGATCAAGATCCATAAATATTTGCTGAGAATCCGTCAGAGAATCACCACCAATATCCCAGACTATCTTTGAATACCTTTTATAGCTCTTGACTGTTTCTTTTCAGAAACAACAGTTCCAAGACTACTCCATAAATGCTGTCAGACACGTTGCAAGCTATGTCTTAACATTTGACACTGCTTTTGTCTGCATACTTCATATATTCTCCCTATCACCATTTTCTAAAACCATTTTCTCACCTCCAATGGTAGCTTGACATCTAGCACCACACATCCACATTTCCTTATATAACTTCCAGCAGGTACATAGGATATCTTATGTTAAGACATCACATATGACATCTTGTGAACACTCTGTCCTTTTTGTTCACAGGGCAAACTATCAGCAGTTAACTAACTTAACAGTAGTTTAATCATCAGCAGAAGCAAAACAATTACTAGCTATGGCTACTAGCAATACACACATGCACAAGGGTACTTCTCCTCCCCCTAAATTTGTGCAACAATCAACAGAATTACTAGTTATGGATGCAACTAGTAAGACACACAAATGCATAATGCACCAGGGTACTTTTTCTCCCCCTAAACCTGTGCATGCAACAACCATAACAGCTACTGAACTTCAGCACCTGTACCAGCCAGAATGTCATACTGACATCTGCTACAACATCAGCACCTGTGCACCACATCCATATTTCCTTATGACTGAAGTTTCAGAAGGAAATAACAATATTGTCCAAGGCAATGTCATGACATCCGGTCAGACATTCTTCTGCTCACTCAGCCTTGACACACACCCCATCATCTCACTAACTAACAAGGTGCCATACCTTGTTATCTGAGAACCCATAGACCACAAGCTTGATGATTACTTGCAGTGCAAAGACATAACTCCCCCTATCATGAACAACCAACTCTCCTCTTGAAACTTGGAGATGAACATATCTAACACCCCAAAGTTGGACCTTCACATACTTCCTGATTCAAAGAGAACCCAGACAGCTTGATGAATGGAAAACATAAGACGCATCTTCATGTCTTCAAGAGCACACTCCCTGTTCAACCTTCTTGGCTGAACACATCCACACCCTGTGACAATCTCTCTTCTAACCAGAATAGAAAACAACATACCACCATCTGATATTCTTCAGATACCACTGAATCACAAGCTTGATCCAGACACAAATTGGGACATATACATTCTCACCCCATTACAAGAGATAATCTTCCATAGATAGCTCAAAACTTCTTCCACTAGCTCCAATAGAAAACACCTCCTTTTGTCTTCAACATACTACTTTTCTGCTCAAAAGTAACTTGTCTCAGACTATCCTCAAGAATAATCAGTTGCCATATGTAGATTATCTTGATTCTTAGAACTCACTTCTGAGATAGACCAAATGCCACTGGTTGATTACCTCCTTCATGAATCCTCATATGAAAAAGTCAAATGCCATTTTTTGACCTCTCCACGTTTATCAGACTTCTCCCAAAGATATTCTGACCTTCCAAGTGAGACTTGAACTTCAAGCTATATGTTGAACACAACTTAGATTTTCTAAGACATGAACATGTAACATCCTTTCTATCCAGCAACTCCAAAGAACTGCAACGAGAACGACCTCTTTGAAGTATCCAATCTACAACCTTGTAGACCCTTCTATCTCAAGTTGAAGTGCCACTTCACCAACTAAGATTTTGATGTTGAACCAAATGTCATAACATTGTGTTTTGACATCTAGCTGTTGAATTCAGCTCCTTCTTCTGCCACTTGAAAGAACTTCCTACCTTCACAGAACAAGAGTTCAATGTTTTCATAGACTTGATTGTGGAACCAAGTTTGAGTAAACATCCTCCATCCTGCAGGTTTGCAGTTAAGTCATCCAAGCTCACACCTTAATGAATCCCTGCTTCTTCTCCAAAGACATCAGACACTCTGATGCATGAGTCTTCAGAAGGACTAGTTAGAAACTATCCCTTCAGCTATACCAAGGATTCCACTTCCTAAAGCAAAGTTGTTTCCATGATGTCAAGACTGCTGCCACTTGTTCTTGACTCCATAGTGTGCATTAGCTAATGCACTTTCTTACCTAGATCAGAAGTAAACTGATCCAAGTAACCACCATCAGGACTATGATGTTTTCTTCTTCTTGTACACACCAAGGCTGAACATGTTTCTTACTAGGAAACCTTTTCAGAGATCATATGCTTTTGCTGCCACCAAAGTGATAGATCATAAACCAATGTACTATCCTTCCTGTGATTCTGCACAGGATCTTGAAGATGAGATGTTCCAACATCTTTTAAAAACATCATTTATCTTGAGCTCCAAGGATAATCAATTAAATACTTGTACTTGGCACAAGTAGACATTGATCTTAAATCCTTTCCCAATATTCCTTTCAGATACTTCCACCATAAGACTACTTTGAAAATACTCTTCTCGGTGTCAACATCTTCTGCTTGCAAGCACCTCAACAGTTTTGAAAATCTTCCCAGATTAAATTCACCCTTAGGAATGAGAGAGATGAATTCTTCCTTACAAATGTGTCACACAACCACCAGAACCCATGTGACACAGGTCAACAGCCAACCAGACCCTAGGCTGACCGAACGTGAGGAGGTTAACCAAAACTCCCCCTCAAATTAACAATCATGGAAACTCCACACCAATATCTTCCCAAAATCTTCATGAATGAACCAATGCCATGCAAATGAGAATTCATGTCAAATGATGATATGCTTGGAAAATACATGTTATAAGGATCAATATGCAAAAAGAACCACTCAAATTGGCCTTTTGGTTTGAAAGTTATGCTCATTTGAAGTTTGAACCACACTTTGCCATGATTGAACCATATCTCCTCAACCACACATGAGAAATCCATGATCTTAGACTTTTTGGAAATGGGAGAGAAATATCTTCAACTTTCATGTTGGACAAAATTTCAATTGAAGCTTTCTTGATGATGTAATATTGAGTTGAAGTTGGTCCAAAACCTTTCCATTTTTGGAAACTTTCAAATTACAAGTCACCTGCTATTTTTGGAAAGTCTTGATCTGACTTCAAATCCTTCAATGTTGATGTTTGAAATGTCAAATGAGACTTGTTTACACATGAATGAGGCATCTCTAACCATTTCCCACCTCCAAATCCATAGTTAAATTGACAGTTGACTTCTGTTGACTTTTTAGGGTTTCAGATGAATTGCACATGGACTTATGAGCCTTAAGCTTTCAATACTTGGCCGAATCTCTTCAAAATGATCCTTGGGTCACATGAACTTATTGTACCAACCCTAGGGCTTTGACCTCATGGAGAATGCTCTTGTTGCCTTGCACAACTGAATCTCCTAACCAGTCTTGCCTGATGACATGATGGACTATGCAATGACAATGCAATGTTAATGACCTAAAATGAAAATGTATATACAAATGGGAGGTGCAAATTTGAGGTGCTACAAGGTGCATATGGTATAACTGAAGATGTGCTGGTAACAATAGAGGACTTGATTTTTCCAATAGATTTTGTAATCCTAGACATACCTGAAGATGATGAGGCACCCATCATTCTGGGACGACCTTTCATGCAGACAAGTTGATGCAATCTCGACATGGATCAGGGCATGTTAACCTTGAAAGTTCACGACAAAGAGATAACGTTGAATGCTATTGAAGACCAGGAGCTAGAGGAAGATTCAGAATCTCACTATCAAGTGGGCTTAATCAGGACAGAGGCGAGAAGGCAAAGTAACATACCAACATCAGAGAAAGATACAGGAAGTCCATCTCGACTCTCACCACTACCATTAGCCACCCTGACGGAAAGACTCCCATCTCTATTCCAAAAACCAAGAGAAAAAAAAACGAAAACAAGGTCAGGATATGAAGGTTAAAAAGGACTTGTGGCACAAAGGAATCCATATTGATGAAAGAGACAACTTCCTAGGTTTGGACAAGATGGGCAACAAGGTTTGGAGGCTGAAGTACCCCCCACAACAAGGGGAATGAACCATCGAGCTAGGCGACGTTAAACGAAGCGCTTCATGGGAAGCAACCCACGTGTTACTAGTTCTAATTATTGTTTGTGTTTGTTTGTTATTTTAGGTTTGCACAGTGCCTTGTAAAAAAAATGGCGAAGGTACTCACATGGAAAAAGTTGAAAAATGAGCGTAACAGCAGCCTAACACGACCGCCCGTGTTAGCTGACACGACCCGTATCAGGCCTGCAGATTTGAGATTTGTTTGAAAATTTCGAATTTTGTGTGAGCATGTCGCACTTCCCGATCCAGCCCCCTCAGTAGGGCACTGTAAGTCACCCTCCTTCTATCTTGTTCGAAAACATTGAGGCCAATGTTTAGTTCAAGTGTGGGGAGGTTTTACTATGTTTTTTGCTTTTATTTTTGTTGATTATTTCCCAATTTTTAATTTTTACCATTTCACATTTGGTTTATTTTTACTATCAGGTATCATGTGTTGCATGTATTTCAGGTTCTGGGTATTATAGTTGGATGAGGTAATGATCAATAACGGTCGTGGATGAAATGATCACTCCACTTACTATTGATTGTTGTGAAGGATCTTCCTAGAAAGTCGATACTGCTGAAGAAAAGATCAGACGTAATTTCTAAAGCTCAACTAACATAGGGTCCCTGTGCATTCCGAGTTGAGTAAGAAGTCGCACCATACTCGATGTACTGTGGATGTTGTCAAGCTTTACCTAACATGGTGAATGCATAAAAAGCCAAACACATTTGTCATCATGAGCGATATTCAGGTATGTCTTTATCACTCTGACTTTGCATAGGTTCTCCGGGAGTTTCACTACATGTAT
Source organism: Lathyrus oleraceus (assembly GCF_024323335.1). Taxonomy (NCBI): domain Eukaryota; kingdom Viridiplantae; phylum Streptophyta; class Magnoliopsida; order Fabales; family Fabaceae; genus Lathyrus; species Lathyrus oleraceus. The sequence continues at coordinate 514,679,455 of NC_066584.1, forward strand.
ACACACACTGAGGCATGTTGTTTGATTATACCCCTGAGCCTTTCTAGCCATCCCGTTAATGTTATCCTTTGGTAACCCCATTTGAGCCTGTATCTATTGTTTGTTTAACCCCGTAAATGTACCCCGCGGCCAAAACACTTCCTTACCCTGTTCGGAGTCAAGTTGATATTAGTAAGCTGTGTTACAATTCTAAGTTTAGGGTAAAACCCCATAAGTTTCAAAAGTGAAGGTGAGTGCGAAAATTTTTGTAAGCGAATCTTCAAGAAAAAAAAAAGAGAAAAGAAAATAAACTCGAGGGTTCAAAAGAAGCACTGGCCAAAGAAAGGCACTTAGTTGAAATACAAGAATAACAGAAAAACCCGAGCTATAAAAAAATAATAGAGCAAAAGAAATAAAATGAACAAACACAGTGAAAATAATAGTAACATTAACTCCGAACCCAAAAACCCCTTGTTTCCCGTTTTGTTTATCCACACCATAGCCCAAGCCCCATTACAATCCGAAAGACCTCAAAAGGTGTGTGTTACATGTAGTTGATATGAAAGGAGAAACTATTCAAACTTATGAGTTGATACTGCATATTCTGAATTGAGAGTGAAAACACTTTAACCCCGAGAGACTTGGTGAGAGTGTGATATAAGCTGACAGGTGAAGCGATACCTCGATGTGGAAGTGTGGCTGAACACTGATTAGGAAAAGCAAGAACTATGACAGGGAGAGTGAAGGCTTTGGCGAAAGATCTCAGCAGTATCATGGTAAGAATACAAATTTTGGGAAGTGACACTTTGTCGTATAGGACATTACTTGAGGACAAGCAATGGGCTAAGTTTGGGGTTGTGATCGGTCACCATTTTCACTATATTTTCGTTGCTTATCCGACAAGAAACCAAGGATTTTGAGACACTGTGTACGCATTATGGTACCTTTAAAGTTAATTTTCATTCCCATAAGTTATTTAAGCAATTTTATTAATTATCAGTTTTATTTTGTGTTTTCGTGATTTTACGCTTCGGTTGTCATGTTTATGCCCTCCGGATCCATAAAGAAGATCCAATGGACTCAATGCAAGAAAGTGGAAAGTTTAGGTGTTCGAAAAAAGACGATGTCCCAGTTCAGGAAGCCTGACACGGTCACCCGTGTCACTTGACACGGGCCGTGTCAGGAGGAAGGCCAAGAAAATACAAGAAATGCCCAAAACAGTGGCCTGACACGGCCGTGTCAACCTGACACGGCCGTGTCAGGTCACCTGGGGCGTGTCAGCAAGGAAATAACAAGGCAGAGAGCTGACACGGCCGCCCGTGTCAGCCCAAAACATGGATTTTCCAATTTTCAGGCTTTTTTACCGGGCTTGAGCTGCATGGACATTTTGGAGATTTCCACCTTCTGCCAAGAGATTTTCACTATATAAGGAGAGTTTCTACAAGAGAAAACATCATATGGGAATACAGCAAAACACAATATTGTGAAGCAATCAAGTATTACATAGATCAAGGCATTTGGAGAGCTGAAGGTATTCATGAGCGGGAGCGATTGAAGATCAAAGTCATCCAATTACTTGTAATGTGTAATTTTTATCTTGAATTTGTTTTAAACAATATGAGTAGCTAAACCCCCTAACGCTAGAGGGTGTCTCTGATTTAGAATTGTAATGAATTTGAGTTTACATTTGCATTTATAATATTTTGTGTATGGTAACCTTTTGATGTGTTTCTTGCTTTCTCTTTCGGACCAATTGAGATTGATTTGTGGATATCAATTAGGCTGGACCGCCATTGATAAGGTTTTCATCAGGTTACTCTACAGTAGATATCACCTAGGACTAGGGATACCTTGTATGAACCAGAGCATTCTTGATATTATACAGCTTAACTTCACCCTAATTGGCTATGGACATAGGAATTAGGGTAGATTGATTAAAGGTTTTCTCACCAAGGACTTGGGAGAAAATACCCTTGAGAACTGGTAGTAATTGATATTTGTTGATGCAATAGTAACTCAGAGTTGTTACGGGGATAAATCATACACCTTCCCTGGCATTGTTCCTTTTTTTTCTATAAACCCTCATTTTCATATTTCTTTACCTTTACTTTTATTATTATATTTGTACACTCAAAAACCAAATTAATACTTTTTGTTTAATAAAATTGAAATTCTGGTATAGTCAGAGTTCAGATGTTCTACAGAAGTCATGACATCTGATCCAACATTGTTACTAATACAGTAACACAGTTATAACAATTAAAACCCAGTACTCATATGCACTCTGTCACAGATGTCAAGACATCTGCTAATATACCACCATAGAAAGAAGAACATCCAGTTTTGTCCATCTAGTGCAAAGACACAGTAGAGATCAAATATAACACTTATGTTTATTGATCATGCCCAGTTATCAGCATGATGTCTCAACATTGATTTGAACATCACCTGTTCCAACATTACAGATGGTTGAACTGTAACAGACCAACCAGTCTATACAACAGTAACATCAGTCAATGATGAATGTCATAACATTCTGTTTTGCATCTAGATTGATGGCTATGTGTCAGGTATGTTTTTCCCTTCATAAACAGACTAAAACCAGACTGAGTTATAACATACAGAATATAGTGTGCAGAAGGTAAAAACACCAGTAATTGTTAACCCAGTTCGGTACAACATTACCTACTCTGGGGGCATACCAAGCCAGAAAGAAGATCCACTATTAGCAGTATTAATTCATAGTTAAACTCCCCCGTTTATACCTCTTCACTTAATCCCTACCCAATGCAATCTATACCTAGGCACTCCTAGATAGAAACCTCCAGTTTCCATTCCTATCATTACAATTACCATGTAATGCTTAGACAACTTGAACATGCTTCACAGCTTTGTTCAAGAACATAACAACTCTTGCCTACAGGCTTTAAGTTACAAATAATCTCATGCTTTCAAGCACTGAGAAACACCTGGTAACCTTCCCACAGGTTGGGAGGTTTACCTTGTAACACCCCGATAATAATATAATTATTATTTAAATTAAGTTAATAATAGATTTATTAATTTAATTTGATAATTGGATTATAATTATTATTATTATTATTATTGGGATTATTGAATTATTATTATTGGAATAATAATATAATTTGGAAAATATATAAGTTGGAAGTTAGAAAAATCCCATTTTTGGTAAAAAGGTTAATTTCACGTAAAAAGGGAAAAGAGGCAAAAAGGGCAAAAAGGAGAACCAGAGAACGAAGGTTGAAGGAAGGAGAAGCTTGGAGCTCAGAGGCTGCCGGATTAACTCAGGTAAGGGGGGTTTATCATCAATTAACGGGTATTATGGGATGATATGTACTGGGTAGTGATAGACCATTGTTTTACCTATGATTGGATGATATATGTTGAATTTGTGAACTTTTGAGATGAACGAAAATTGGAATATAATTGAAGAATTCGTAGGAATTTAGTGTGGAAATGTTAGACCTTGTGGAATCGAATAGGATCTGTTTTGAGTTAGACAATAGGAAGGAATTTTGTGTGAAAATTGGACTGTAGAAGGTTGAATTGGGTAGATCTCGTAGCAGAGAAAGCCATTACAGATCTGAGAATTCTGATCTCTGGTCATACGCGTATGGCACTAGGCAATACGCGTATGAGATGTTGGTACGCGTATGGGGGGAAGCCTTACGCGTATGGGTGGAAAAGATGGCATTTTGAACGTGAATTGGTCTCTGTTGGTACGCGTAATGGGAAGTTGTTACGCGTAGCGTACGCGTATGGGATAGGTGGTACGCGTATGAGTTGGGCGAGGAAATGCGCAATACGCGTATGAGAGTGGGCAATACGCGTATGGAGTTGGCCAGGTTTGGGCAATACGCGTATGGCATGGACAGTACGCGTATGGGCAGAGTTGGGATTTTCCTGAACTGTTGTTGTGCAGTTTTTGGTTGTTTAGGCTGAGTGATGTACTTAGCTGAGATATGATGTTGTAGGGATCGTTTCCCGTTGTTTTGAGTGGTATAGGTATTAGTAGAGCGGGCTAATACTGTGTTTGATTATGTTGCATGATATGATATGCTTTTGTGATTAATTATGTTGATAATGTGTGAGGGTATACATGATGATGTGAATGTATACGTTTGTGAATAGACTGTATTATGGCTTAGAGTGTGAGCATGTGTCTATTCTTGATTGTTGTTGATGTTGCATTGCTAGGTGATTAGCATGCATGTTGTGGCCCATTTGGGGTGGTAGCTAATTCCCATGGTGAGGAATTAGTGAGTATATCATTTGATTGTTGTTGTTGATGTTTGCATGCTAGGTGATTAGCGTGCATTTCATGGCCCATTTGGGGTGGTAGCTAATTCCCATGGTGAGGAATTAGTGAGTGAGTCACTATGTCTCAAATGAGTGGGACTAGTGAGCTTGGTAGCCGTGCCTGGATTTGGACGGTGAGGTTGAACTATATGTTCACAACATAGTCGGTACCGCATGCATAGAGTCTCATTGCATAATAAATGTATGGCATATAATATGAATGGATGTATTCCAGTATTATATGTGTGTTGTGTGTTGTGTTGTTGATGTTGAGTATGGTTGAGATTATATATATGCTATATGTTATTGTTGAATATGATGTTTGAACGGATACTACCGTTGCTGAGTGTGTAGTCTGGTTAGGGTGAATTAATGTGTTAATTACTTAGCATTACATGCTGTTCTATAATGCTTATTATATTGATTGAGGAACTCACCCTTACACCTATTTTTCAGGTAATGAGAAATGAGTTGAATAGAAGCTAATGCTTGGAGTCTAGAGTAGTTTCTTATGGGTCATGCTCTGATAGATGTAACATCGGGAGGGAATGTTTAATTAAATCGATATGAGTTGTTGGATGATTTACATGTATGGTGTGACATGTTTTCCATTGATGTTGGATTTGATTCCGCTGCGAATTATGCGAAAGAACATTATTTTGATTTAAATAAATGAGCATGACAGGGTATTCTGATAATTTTGTGAAATGATTGTGTGACACCCTTCGGGGCATAATTACTCTGATGAATATATTGTTATTTTAATTATAATAATTTGGGTTATTTAGAAGGGTGTTACATTAGTGGTATCAGAGCATAGTCGGTCGTGTCGAGTCGTAGTTATTCTGTTTCCCCTGTACGGGATAGGTGTTGTGTAACCCTATCAGTACTTATTTGTTTAGCTTGTTTGGGTTTTCAGAATAGAGATGGCTGGAAGAGGTAGAGATGATGCTGCGAATGCTGAGGCTCTGGGTATGCTAGCTGGAGTACTTGGAGGAAATCCGAATGTTGTGGGAATGGGAGCTGCTCGTCAATTGAGTGAGTTCCAGAAGAACAATCCTCCAATGTTCAAGGGAGCATACGATCCAGATGGTGCTCAGAAGTGGTTGAAAGAGATAGAGAGGATCTTCAGAGTAACTGAGTGTGCTGATAACCAGAAGGTCAGGTTCGGTACACATATGCTGTCAGAAGAAGCTGATGATTGGTGGGTTGCTACCCGCACTGAGTTGGAAACTGCGGGAAATGCTGAGATTACTTGGGCTGTGTTCAGAGAAAGATTCCTGAGAAAGTATTTTCCAGAGGATGTCAGAGGGAAGAAAGAAATAGAATTCTTGGAATTGAAACAGGGTAACAGGTCGGTTACTGAGTATGCTGCGAAGTTCACGGAGCTGTCGAAGTATTATACTCCCTATGCTGAGGCTGCTGGGGAATTTTCAAAGTGTGTGAAGTTTGAGAACGGGTTGCGTCCCGAGATCAAGCAGGCTATTGGATATCAAAGGATTAGAGTGTTTTCTGATTTGGTTGACTGTTGCAGGATTTTTGAACAGGATTCCAAGGCCAGAGCAGAGAGCTATCAGCAAAGGGTTGATAGGAAAGGTAAGAATCAGATTGACCGTGGGAAACCGTATGCAGCTGGCAAGGGTTTCCCGAGACAGAGTGGGATGAAGAGGCCTAGTGGGGGAGATTCTAGTGCTCCTGTTAAGTGTTACAGATGTGGTCAGGCTGGACATCGTATCCATGAGTGTACCAGTAATGAGAAGAAGTGTTTCAAATGTGGGAAAGGTGGTCATTTGGCTGCAGATTGCCGGTTGAAGACTGTGACTTGCTTCAACTGTGGAGAGGTGGGTCATATCAGTCCACAGTGTCCTAAGCCAAAGAAAGAGAATCAGTCGGGAGGCAAGGTTTTTGCTTTATCAGGTTCTGAGACTTTTGCAGATGATCGTTTGATCCGAGGTACGTGTTATATTAATGGCTTTCCTCTTGTAGCTATTATTGACACAGGTGCGACTCATTCTTTTATATCTGTGGATTGTGCTGTGAAACTTAAGTTAGAGATATCTGAGATGCTTGGAAGTATGGTGATTGATACTCCTGCGAAGGGTTCAGTGACTACTACTTCGGTTTGTTTGAGTTGTCCTTTGAGTATATTTGGTAGAGACTTTAGGATGGACCTTGTGTGTCTTCCATTAGTACAGATTGATGTTATCTTGGGTATGAACTGGTTGGTGTTTAACCGGGTTTCTATCAATTGTTTTGATAAGACTGTGATATTTCCTGAGATTGGGGAAGAAAAGAGTTTGTTTCTATCGGCGAGGCAGGTGGATGAGGAAGTGGCAGACGGGGCAGAGTCGTTTATGCTGTTAGCAACTTTAGAGGCTAAAGATAAACTGGTGGTGGGCGACCTAGCTGTGGTGTGTGATTTTCCTGATGTGTTTCCGGAAGAAGTGAATGAATTACCGCCAGAGCGTGAAGTTGAGTTCTCGATTGATTTGGTACCTGGTACTAGACCGATATCGATGGCTCCTTATCGTATGTCTGCTGTTGAGTTAGCTGAATTGAAGAGTCAGTTGGAAGATCTGTTGGATAAGAAGTTTATTCGTCCGAGTGTGTCACCGTGGGGTGCACCAGTGTTGTTGGTTAAGAAGAAGGAAGGTACTATGAGATTGTGTGTGGACTACAGGCAATTGAATAAAGTGACGATCAAGAATCGGTATCCTTTACCGAGGATTGATGATTTGATGGATCAGTTGGTTGGTGCAAGTGTGTTCAGCAAGATAGACTTGAGATCTGGGTATCATCAGATACGTGTGAAAACTGAGGATATTCAGAAGACTGCTTTCAGAACAAGGTATGGACATTATGAGTATTCTGTAATGCCTTTTGGTGTGACTAATGCGCCTGGAGTATTTATGGAGTATATGAATAGGATTTTCCACCCGTATCTAGATCAGTTTGTTGTGGTGTTTATCGATGACATTTTGGTGTATTCGAAATCTGAAGAAGAGCATGTTGAGCATTTGAGAGTGGTTTTGGGAGTTCTACGAGAAAAGAAGCTATTTGCTAAACTATCTAAGTGTGAATTTTGGTTGGAAGAGGTCAGTTTCCTTGGTCATGTGATTTCAAGAGGTGGTGTTGCTGTTGATCCTTCTAAGATAGAAGCGGTGTCTAAGTGGGAAGCTCCGAAGTCAGTTTCTGAGATAAGAAGTTTTCTTGGACTTGCAGGTTACTATAGGAAGTTTATTGAGGGATTCTCTAAGTTGGCATTACCGTTGACAATGTTGACCAGAAAGGGGCAAGCATTTGTTTGGGACTCAAAATGTGAAGAAGGTTTCCAAGAGTTAAAGAGAAGGTTAACTACTGCTCCTATTCTGATATTACCGAGTCCGTCAGAATCCTTTGAAGTTTACTGTGATGCTTCGTTGTTGGGTTTAGGTGGTGTGTTGATGCAGAATAAGCAGGTTATAGCTTATGCTTCGAGACAGTTAAGGGTTCATGAGAGGAACTATCCGACACATGATTTAGAGTTGGCAGCTGTGGTATTTGTTCTTAAGTTATGGAGGCATTATTTGTATGGGTCAAGATTTGAAGTTTTCAGTGACCATAAGAGTTTAAAGTATTTGTTTGATCAGAAAGAGCTGAATATGAGACAGAGAAGATGGTTAGAATTTCTGAAGGATTATGATTTTGGTTTGAATTACCATCCGGGTAAAGCAAATGTAGTGGCTGATGCGTTGAGTCGGAAATCATTACATATGTCTATGTTAATGATTAAAGAATTGGATCTGATTGAGCAGTTTAGAGATTTGAGTTTGGTGTGTGAGAGTACTCACAATAGTGTTAAACTGGGAATGTTGAAGCTAACAAGTGGTATTTTGGATGAGATCAGAGAGGGTCAGAAATCCGATGCACTTTTGGTTGATAAGTTGACTTTAGTGAATCAAGGTCAAGGTAGTGAATTTAGAGTGGATGAGAATGGTGTGTTGAGATTTGGTAATCGGGTGTGTATTCCGGATGTTACTGAGCTTAAGAAGAGCATTCTTGAAGAAGGACATCGTAGTGGTTTGAGTATTCATCCTGGAGCTACGAAGATGTATCATGATTTGAAAAGATTATTTTGGTGGCCGGGAATGAAAAAAGAAATTGCAAGCTTTGTTTATTCCTGTTTGACTTGTCAGAAGTCAAAGATTGAGCATCAGAAGCCGTCTGGGCTAATGCAACCGTTGGCTATTCCAGAGTGGAAGTGGGACAGTATTAGTATGGATTTTGTTTCTGGTTTACCGAGGACGAGTAAGAATTTTGAGGCTATTTGGGTGATTGTTGACAGATTGACGAAGTCGGCTCATTTCATCCCGATCAGAATGGATTATCCGTTAGAGAGGTTGGCTGAGTTGTATATTGAGAAGGTTGTAAGTTTGCATGGTATTCCGTCTAGTATTGTTTCGGACAGAGATCCTAGATTTACATCGAAGTTCTGGGAAGGTTTGCAGAGGGCTTTGGGAACTAAACTGAGATTGAGTTCTGCATATCATCCGCAGACTGATGGTCAGACTGAGAGGACGATTCAGTCATTAGAGGATCTTTTGAGAGCTTGTGTTTTGGAAAAAGGAGGTGCTTGGGATTGTTATTTGCCTTTGATTGAGTTTACCTACAACAATAGTTTCCATTCGAGCATTGGTATGGCACCGTTTGAAGCTTTGTATGGTAGGAGATGTCGGACACCTTTATGTTGGTATGAGTCCGGGGAGAGTGCTGTGGTTGGACCGGAGATTGTTCAACAAACTACAGAAAAGATTAAGATGATTCAGGATAAGATGAGAATTGCTCAGAGCCGTCAGAAAAGTTATCATGATAAGAGGAGGAAGTCACTTGAGTTCCAAGAGGGAGATCATGTGTTTCTTCGTGTTACTCCGATAACCGGTGTTGGTCGAGCTTTGAAGTCGAAGAAGTTGACACCTCGATTTATTGGTCCTTATCAGATCTTGGAGAGGATAGGAGAGGTAGCCTATCGTATCGCTTTACCGCCGTCGCTTGCGAATTTGCATGATGTTTTTCATGTGTCTCAGTTGAGGAGGTACATTCATGATCCGTCGCATGTAGTCCAAGTAGATGATGTACAGGTGAGAGATAACCTGACTGTTGAAACATCACCTATGAGGATCGAGGATCGAGAGTTGAAGCAGTTGCGGGGTAAAGAGATTGCCTTGGTGAAGGTAGCTTGGGGAGGACCAGCAGGTGGCAATGTGACTTGGGAACTTGAGAGTCAGATGAAGGAGTCTTATCCTGAGTTGTTCGCTTGAGGTATGTTTTCGAGGACGAAAACTCTTTTAGTGGGGGAGAGTTGTAACACCCCGATAATAATATAATTATTATTTAAATTAAGTTAATAATAGATTTATTAATTTAATTTGATAATTGGATTATAATTATTATTATTATTATTATTGGGATTATTGAATTATTATTATTGGAATAATAATATAATTTGGAAAATATATAAGTTGGAAGTTAGAAAAATCCCATTTTTGGTAAAAAGGTTAATTTCACGTAAAAAGGGAAAAGAGGCAAAAAGGGCAAAAAGGAGAACCAGAGAACGAAGGTTGAAGGAAGGAGAAGCTTGGAGCTCAGAGGCTGCCGGATTAACTCAGGTAAGGGGGGTTTATCATCAATTAACGGGTATTATGGGATGATATGTACTGGGTAGTGATAGACCATTGTTTTACCTATGATTGGATGATATATGTTGAATTTGTGAACTTTTGAGATGAACGAAAATTGGAATATAATTGAAGAATTCGTAGGAATTTAGTGTGGAAATGTTAGACCTTGTGGAATCGAATAGGATCTGTTTTGAGTTAGACAATAGGAAGGAATTTTGTGTGAAAATTGGACTGTAGAAGGTTGAATTGGGTAGATCTCGTAGCAGAGAAAGCCATTACAGATCTGAGAATTCTGATCTCTGGTCATACGCGTATGGCACTAGGCAATACGCGTATGAGATGTTGGTACGCGTATGGGGGGAAGCCTTACGCGTATGGGTGGAAAAGATGGCATTTTGAACGTGAATTGGTCTCTGTTGGTACGCGTAATGGGAAGTTGTTACGCGTAGCGTACGCGTATGGGATAGGTGGTACGCGTATGAGTTGGGCGAGGAAATGCGTAATACGCGTATGAGAGTGGGCAATACGCGTATGGAGTTGGCCAGGTTTGGGCAATACGCGTATGGCATGGACAGTACGCGTATGGGCAGAGTTGGGATTTTCCTGAACTGTTGTTGTGCAGTTTTTGGTTGTTTAGGCTGAGTGATGTACTTAGCTGAGATATGATGTTGTAGGGATCGTTTCCCGTTGTTTTGAGTGGTATAGGTATTAGTAGAGCGGGCTAATACTGTGTTTGATTATGTGGCATGATATGATATGCTTTTGTGATTAATTATGTTGATAATGTGTGAGGGTATACATGATGATGTGAATGTATACGTTTGTGAATAGACTGTATTATGGCTTAGAGTGTGAGCATGTGTCTATTCTTGATTGTTGTTGATGTTGCATTGCTAGGTGATTAGCATGCATGTTGTGGCCCATTTGGGGTGGTAGCTAATTCCCATGGTGAGGAATTAGTGAGTATATCATTTGATTGTTGTTGTTGATGTTTGCATGCTAGGTGATTAGCGTGCATTTCATGGCCCATTTGGGGTGGTAGCTAATTCCCATGGTGAGGAATTAGTGAGTGAGTCACTATGTCTCAAATGAGTGGGACTAGTGAGCTTGGTAGCCGTGCCTGGATTTGGACGGTGAGGTTGAACTATATGTTCACAACATAGTCGGTACCGCATGCATAGAGTCTCATTGCATAATAAATGTATGGCATATAATATGAATGGATGTATTCCAGTATTATATGTGTGTTGTGTGTTGTGTTGTTGATGTTGAGTATGGTTGAGATTATATATATGCTATATGTTATTGTTGAATATGATGTTTGAACGGATACTACCGTTGCTGAGTGTGTAGTCTGGTTAGGGTGAATTAATGTGTTAATTACTTAGCATTACATGCTGTTCTATAATGCTTATTATATTGATTGAGGAACTCACCCTTACACCTATTTTTCAGGTAACGAGAAATGAGTTGAATAGAAGCTAATGCTTGGAGTCTAGAGTAGTTTCTTATGGGTCATGCTCTGATAGATGTAACATCGGGAGGGAATGTTTAATTAAATCGATATGAGTTGTTGGATGATTTACATGTATGGTGTGACATGTTTTCCATTGATGTTGGATTTGATTCCGCTGCGAATTATGCGAAAGAACATTATTTTGATTTAAATAAATGAGCATGACAGGGTATTCTGATAATTTTGTGAAATGATTGTGTGACACCCTTCGGGGCATAATTACTCTGATGAATATATTGTTATTTTAATTATAATAATTTGGGTTATTTAGAAGGGTGTTACATACCTCACACATACCCCTAATTTTTACATTGTTTGAGGCTTACAAAACCTAGGTTACAATCTGCTATTTATAACCTAACCATCCAACTGGATTTGAGCCTTCAGAAATCGCAGCAAATCTTCCCCTTTGCTGTTACAAAGTTGGCAGAATTCTTCTGCTACAATCAAGGTCTTCAATCTTTTATTTCATAAAAGATCTCCATATTTGGAAACTGTATTTTCACCAAATATATTCACCAAATCTTCTGATTGAATCTTCAAGATCTTCACATAGGAGTTAGGATATTCACCAGATCTCCTAATTGATCACAAACCAAACCAGAATTAACTGATTCAGTTTTATACACATGTGAGATGTCACAGTCCCGATGTCGTGACATCTTACATGACATGTTGGTCCAGATGTTGAACTTCTTCAACCCAACATATTAAAACAACAGAGGTGATTACATTATTTGTTTTACAAAATTAATGTCAATCTTAAGGTACTAACAATCTCCCCCTTTGGCAAATTTTAGCTAAAACAAATAACTCAATATGGGTCTGCACTTCCTCTTTGTCATTGACAGCCCCAATGCCACCACCACTGTTGGTGTACATGAGGAAGAAGTTGTACAAGACACAACTGCATCACAACCCTTCCCCTCAAGAGGAGGGCTTCCTGAAGAATATGTAATGCTGAGTACATAGATAATGTAACTCAGATCACAAGACACAACTGTCTTCTTAACTCAGATCACAAGACACAACTGATATACCCAGTTAGTGACTTTTGTGTCTGAACCCATCTTCTCCTTGCTACCAGATATTGCTTGCTTCTGGTGCATCCTCATGACAATGTTTCTCTCCCCCTTTTTAGCTAAACATTTATAAATGACACCCTCACAAAACCAGATCCAGGAGCAGTATGCCCAGATCTTAACAAACCCCGTGGTTTAGAGGGAATGAAATGTCGCTCTTGTGAGAAGAGGAGTGCTGATGCATCCTTTAAATAGGCCAGACCATGCTTAGGAATTAACGGTAGGAGTAAATACTTGATCAAGATCCATAAATATTTGCTGAGAATCCGTCAGAGAATCACCACCAATATCCCAGACTATCTTTGAATACCTTTTATAGCTCTTGACTGTTTCTTTTCAGAAACAACAGTTCCAAGACTACTCCATAAATGCTGTCAGACACGTTGCAAGCTATGTCTTAACATTTGACACTGCTTTTGTCTGCATACTTCATATATTCTCCCTATCACCATTTTCTAAAACCATTTTCTCACCTCCAATGGTAGCTTGACATCTAGCACCACACATCCACATTTCCTTATATAACTTCCAGCAGGTACATAGGATATCTTATGTTAAGACATCACATATGACATCTTGTGAACACTCTGTCCTTTTTGTTCACAGGGCAAACTATCAGCAGTTAACTAACTTAACAGTAGTTTAATCATCAGCAGAAGCAAAACAATTACTAGCTATGGCTACTAGCAATACACACATGCACAAGGGTACTTCTCCTCCCCCTAAATTTGTGCAACAATCAACAGAATTACTAGTTATGGATGCAACTAGTAAGACACACAAATGCATAATGCACCAGGGTACTTTTTCTCCCCCTAAACCTGTGCATGCAACAACCATAACAGCTACTGAACTTCAGCACCTGTACCAGCCAGAATGTCATACTGACATCTGCTACAACATCAGCACCTGTGCACCACATCCATATTTCCTTATGACTGAAGTTTCAGAAGGAAATAACAATATTGTCCAAGGCAATGTCATGACATCCGGTCAGACATTCTTCTGCTCACTCAGCCTTGACACACACCCCATCATCTCACTAACTAACAAGGTGCCATACCTTGTTATCTGAGAACCCATAGACCACAAGCTTGATGATTACTTGCAGTGCAAAGACATAACTCCCCCTATCATGAACAACCAACTCTCCTCTTGAAACTTGGAGATGAACATATCTAACACCCCAAAGTTGGACCTTCACATACTTCCTGATTCAAAGAGAACCCAGACAGCTTGATGAATGGAAAACATAAGACGCATCTTCATGTCTTCAAGAGCACACTCCCTGTTCAACCTTCTTGGCTGAACACATCCACACCCTGTGACAATCTCTCTTCTAACCAGAATAGAAAACAACATACCACCATCTGATATTCTTCAGATACCACTGAATCACAAGCTTGATCCAGACACAAATTGGGACATATACATTCTCACCCCATTACAAGAGATAATCTTCCATAGATAGCTCAAAACTTCTTCCACTAGCTCCAATAGAAAACACCTCCTTTTGTCTTCAACATACTACTTTTCTGCTCAAAAGTAACTTGTCTCAGACTATCCTCAAGAATAATCAGTTGCCATATGTAGATTATCTTGATTCTTAGAACTCACTTCTGAGATAGACCAAATGCCACTGGTTGATTACCTCCTTCATGAATCCTCATATGAAAAAGTCAAATGCCATTTTTTGACCTCTCCACGTTTATCAGACTTCTCCCAAAGATATTCTGACCTTCCAAGTGAGACTTGAACTTCAAGCTATATGTTGAACACAACTTAGATTTTCTAAGACATGAACATGTAACATCCTTTCTATCCAGCAACTCCAAAGAACTGCAACGAGAACGACCTCTTTGAAGTATCCAATCTACAACCTTGTAGACCCTTCTATCTCAAGTTGAAGTGCCACTTCACCAACTAAGATTTTGATGTTGAACCAAATGTCATAACATTGTGTTTTGACATCTAGCTGTTGAATTCAGCTCCTTCTTCTGCCACTTGAAAGAACTTCCTACCTTCACAGAACAAGAGTTCAATGTTTTCATAGACTTGATTGTGGAACCAAGTTTGAGTAAACATCCTCCATCCTGCAGGTTTGCAGTTAAGTCATCCAAGCTCACACCTTAATGAATCCCTGCTTCTTCTCCAAAGACATCAGACACTCTGATGCATGAGTCTTCAGAAGGACTAGTTAGAAACTATCCCTTCAGCTATACCAAGGATTCCACTTCCTAAAGCAAAGTTGTTTCCATGATGTCAAGACTGCTGCCACTTGTTCTTGACTCCATAGTGTGCATTAGCTAATGCACTTTCTTACCTAGATCAGAAGTAAACTGATCCAAGTAACCACCATCAGGACTATGATGTTTTCTTCTTCTTGTACACACCAAGGCTGAACATGTTTCTTACTAGGAAACCTTTTCAGAGATCATATGCTTTTGCTGCCACCAAAGTGATAGATCATAAACCAATGTACTATCCTTCCTGTGATTCTGCACAGGATCTTGAAGATGAGATGTTCCAACATCTTTTAAAAACATCATTTATCTTGAGCTCCAAGGATAATCAATTAAATACTTGTACTTGGCACAAGTAGACATTGATCTTAAATCCTTTCCCAATATTCCTTTCAGATACTTCCACCATAAGACTACTTTGAAAATACTCTTCTCGGTGTCAACATCTTCTGCTTGCAAGCACCTCAACAGTTTTGAAAATCTTCCCAGATTAAATTCACCCTTAGGAATGAGAGAGATGAATTCTTCCTTACAAATGTGTCACACAACCACCAGAACCCATGTGACACAGGTCAACAGCCAACCAGACCCTAGGCTGACCGAACGTGAGGAGGTTAACCAAAACTCCCCCTCAAATTAACAATCATGGAAACTCCACACCAATATCTTCCCAAAATCTTCATGAATGAACCAATGCCATGCAAATGAGAATTCATGTCAAATGATGATATGCTTGGAAAATACATGTTATAAGGATCAATATGCAAAAAGAACCACTCAAATTGGCCTTTTGGTTTGAAAGTTATGCTCATTTGAAGTTTGAACCACACTTTGCCATGATTGAACCATATCTCCTCAACCACACATGAGAAATCCATGATCTTAGACTTTTTGGAAATGGGAGAGAAATATCTTCAACTTTCATGTTGGACAAAATTTCAATTGAAGCTTTCTTGATGATGTAATATTGAGTTGAAGTTGGTCCAAAACCTTTCCATTTTTGGAAACTTTCAAATTACAAGTCACCTGCTATTTTTGGAAAGTCTTGATCTGACTTCAAATCCTTCAATGTTGATGTTTGAAATGTCAAATGAGACTTGTTTACACATGAATGAGGCATCTCTAACCATTTCCCACCTCCAAATCCATAGTTAAATTGACAGTTGACTTCTGTTGACTTTTTAGGGTTTCAGATGAATTGCACATGGACTTATGAGCCTTAAGCTTTCAATACTTGGCCGAATCTCTTCAAAATGATCCTTGGGTCACATGAACTTATTGTACCAACCCTAGGGC
Source organism: Lathyrus oleraceus (assembly GCF_024323335.1). Taxonomy (NCBI): domain Eukaryota; kingdom Viridiplantae; phylum Streptophyta; class Magnoliopsida; order Fabales; family Fabaceae; genus Lathyrus; species Lathyrus oleraceus. The sequence continues at coordinate 514,695,548 of NC_066584.1, forward strand.
TTTGACCTCATGGAGAATGCTCTTGTTGCCTTGCACAACTGAATCTCCTAACCAGTCTTGCCTGATGACATGATGGACTATGCAATGACAATGCAATGTTAATGACCTAAAATGAAAATGTATATACAAATGGGAGGTGCAAATTTGAGGTGCTACAAGGTGCATATGGTATAACTGAAGATGTGCTGGTAACAATAGAGGACTTGATTTTTCCAATAGATTTTGTAATCCTAGACATACCTGAAGATGATGAGGCACCCATCATTCTGGGACGACCTTTCATGCAGACAAGTTGATGCAATCTCGACATGGATCAGGGCATGTTAACCTTGAAAGTTCACGACAAAGAGATAACGTTGAATGCTATTGAAGACCAGGAGCTAGAGGAAGATTCAGAATCTCACTATCAAGTGGGCTTAATCAGGACAGAGGCGAGAAGGCAAAGTAACATACCAACATCAGAGAAAGATACAGGAAGTCCATCTCGACTCTCACCACTACCATTAGCCACCCTGACGGAAAGACTCCCATCTCTATTCCAAAAACCAAGAGAAAAAAAAACGAAAACAAGGTCAGGATATGAAGGTTAAAAAGGACTTGTGGCACAAAGGAATCCATATTGATGAAAGAGACAACTTCCTAGGTTTGGACAAGATGGGCAACAAGGTTTGGAGGCTGAAGTACCCCCCACAACAAGGGGAATGAACCATCGAGCTAGGCGACGTTAAACGAAGCGCTTCATGGGAAGCAACCCACGTGTTACTAGTTCTAATTATTGTTTGTGTTTGTTTGTTATTTTAGGTTTGCACAGTGCCTTGTAAAAAAAATGGCGAAGGTACTCACATGGAAAAAGTTGAAAAATGAGCGTAACAGCAGCCTAACACGACCGCCCGTGTTAGCTGACACGACCCGTATCAGGCCTGCAGATTTGAGATTTGTTTGAAAATTTCGAATTTTGTGTGAGCATGTCGCACTTCCCGATCCAGCCCCCTCAGTAGGGCACTGTAAGTCACCCTCCTTCTATCTTGTTCGAAAACATTGAGGCCAATGTTTAGTTCAAGTGTGGGGAGGTTTTACTATGTTTTTTGCTTTTATTTTTGTTGATTATTTCCCAATTTTTAATTTTTACCATTTCACATTTGGTTTATTTTTACTATCAGGTATCATGTGTTGCATGTATTTCAGGTTCTGGGTATTATAGTTGGATGAGGTAATGATCAATAACGGTCGTGGATGAAATGATCACTCCACTTACTATTGATTGTTGTGAAGGATCTTCCTAGAAAGTCGATACTGCTGAAGAAAAGATCAGACGTAATTTCTAAAGCTCAACTAACATAGGGTCCCTGTGCATTCCGAGTTGAGTAAGAAGTCGCACCATACTCGATGTACTGTGGATGTTGTCAAGCTTTACCTAACATGGTGAGTGCATAAAAAGCCAAACACATTTTTCATCATGAGCGATATTCAGGTATGTCTTTATCACTCTGACTTTGCATAGGTTCTCCGGGAGTTTCACTACATGTATACACACACTGAGGCATGTTGTTTGATTATACCCCTGAGCCTTTCTAGCCATCCCGTTAATGTTATCCTTTGGTAACCCCATTTGAGCCTGTATCTATTGTTTGTTTAACCCCGTAAATGTACCCCGCGGCCAAAACACTTCCTTACCCTGTTCGGAGTCAAGTTGATATTAGTAAGCTGTGTTACAATTCTAAGTTTAGGGTAAAACCCCATAAGTTTCAAAAGTGAAGGTGAGTGCGAAAATTTTTGTAAGCGAATCTTCAAGAAAAAAAAAAAGAGAAAAGAAAATAAACTCGAGGGTTCAAAAGAAGCACTGGCCAAAGAAAGGCACTTAGTTGAAATACAAGAATAACAGAAAAACCCGAGCTATAAAAAAATAATAGAGCAAAAGAAATAAAATGAACAAACACAGTGAAAATAATAGTAACATTAACTCCGAACCCAAAAACCCCTTGTTTCCCGTTTTGTTTATCCACACCATAGCCCAAGCCCCATTACAATCCGAAAGACCTCAAAAGGTGTGTGTGTTACATGTAGTTGATATGAAAGGAGAAACTATTCAAACTTATGAGTTGATACTGCATATTCTGAATTGAGAGTGAAAACACTTTAACCCCGAGAGACTTGGTGAGAGTGTGATATAAGCTGACAGGTGAAGCGATACCTCGATGTGGAAGTGTGGCTGAACACTGATTAGGAAAAGCAAGAACTATGACAGGGAGAGTGAAGGCTTTGGCGAAAGATCTCAGCAGTATCATGGTAAGAATACAAATTTTGGGAAGTGACACTTTGTCGTATAGGACATTACTTGAGGACAAGCAATGGGCTAAGTTTGGGGTTGTGATCGGTCACCATTTTCACTATATTTTCGTTGCTTATCCGACAAGAAACCAAGGATTTTGAGACACTGTGTACGCATTATGGTACCTTTAAAGTTAATTTTCATTCCCATAAGTTATTTAAGCAATTTTATTAATTATCAGTTTTATTTTGTGTTTTCGTGATTTTACGCTTCGGTTGTCATGTTTATGCCCTCCGGATCCATAAAGAAGATCCAATGGACTCAATGCAAGAAAGTGGAAAGTTTAGGTGTTCGAAAAAAGACGATGTCCCAGTTCAGGAAGCCTGACACGGTCACCCGTGTCACTTGACACGGGCCGTGTCAGGAGGAAGGCCAAGAAAATACAAGAAATGCCCAAAACAGTGGCCTGACACGACCGTGTCAACCTGACACGGCCGTGTCAGGTCACCTGGGGCGTGTCAGCAAGGAAATAACAAGGCAGAGAGCTGACACGGCCGCCCGTGTCAGCCCAAAACATGGATTTTCCAATTTTCAGGCTTTTTCACCGGGCTTGAGCTGCATGGACATTTTGGAGATTTCCACCTTCTGCCAAGAGATTTTCACTATATAAGGAGAGTTTCTACAAGAGAAAACATCATATGGGAATACAGCAAAACACAATATTGTGAAGCAATCAAGTATTACATAGATCAAGGCATTTGGAGAGCTGAAGGTATTCATGAGCGGGAGCGATTGAAGATCAAAGTCATCCAATTACTTGTAATGTGTAATTTTTATCTTGAATTTGTTTTAAACAATATGAGTAGCTAAACCCCCTAACGCTAGAGGGTGTCTCTGATTTAGAATTGTAATGAATTTGAGTTTACATTTGCATTTATAATATTTTGTGTATGGTAACCTTTTGATGTGTTTCTTGCTTTCTCTTTCGGACCAATTGAGATTGATTTGTGGATATCAATTAGGCTGGACCGCCATTGATAAGGTTTTCATCAGGTTACTCTACAGTAGATATCACCTAGGACTAGGGATACCTTGTATGAACCAGAGCATTCTTGATATTATACAGCTTAACTTCACCCTAATTGGCTATGGACATAGGAATTAGGGTAGATTGATTAAAGGTTTTCTCACCAAGGACTTGGGAGAAAATACCCTTGAGAACTGGTAGTAATTGATATTTGTTGATGCAATAGTAACTCAGAGTTGTTACGGGGATAAATCATACACCTTCCCTGGCATTGTTCCTTTTTTTTCTATAAACCCTCATTTTCATATTTCTTTACCTTTACTTTTATTATTATATTTGTACACTCAAAAACCAAATTAATACTTTTTGTTTAATAAAATTGAAATTCTGGTATAGTCAGAGTTCAGATGTTCTACAGAAGTCATGACATCTGATCCAACATTGTTACTAATACAGTAACACAGTTATAACAATTAAAACCCAGTACTCATATGCACTCTGTCACAGATGTCAAGACATCTGCTAATATACCACCATAGAAAGAAGAACATCCAGTTTTGTCCATCTAGTGCAAAGACACAGTAGAGATCAAATATAACACTTATGTTTATTGATCATGCCCAGTTATCAGCATGATGTCTCAACATTGATTTGAACATCACCTGTTCCAACATTACAGATGGTTGAACTGTAACAGACCAACCAGTCTATACAACAGTAACATCAGTCAATGATGAATGTCATAACATTCTGTTTTGCATCTAGATTGATGGCTATGTGTCAGGTATGTTTTTCCCTTCATAAACAGACTAAAACCAGACTGAGTTATAACATACAGAATATAGTGTGCAGAAGGTAAAAACACCAGTAATTGTTAACCCAGTTCGGTACAACATTACCTACTCTGGGGGCATACCAAGCCAGGAAGAAGATCCACTATTAGCAGTATTAATTCATAGTTAAACTCCCCCGTTTATACCTCTTCACTTAATCCCTACCCAATGCAATCTATACCTAGGCACTCCTAGATAGAAACCTCCAGTTTCCATTCCTATCATTACAATTACCATGTAATGCTTAGACAACTTGAACATGCTTCACAGCTTTGTTCAAGAACATAACAACTCTTGCCTACAGGCTTTAAGTTACAAATAATCTCATGCTTTCAAGCACTGAGAAACACCTGGTAACCTTCCCACAGGTTGGGAGGTTTACCTCACACATACCCCTAATTTTTACATTGTTTGAGGCTTACAAAACCTAGGTTACAATCTGCTATTTATAACCTAACCATCCAACTGGATTTGAGCCTTCAGAAATCGCAGCAAATCTTCCCCTTTGCTGTTACAAAGTTGGCAGAATTCTTCTGCTACAATCAAGGTCTTCAATCTTTTATTTCATAAAAGATCTCCATATTTGGAAACTGTATTTTCACCAAATATATTCACCAAATCTTCTGATTGAATCTTCAAGATCTTCACATAGGAGTTAGGATATTCACTAGATCTCCTAATTGATCACAAACCAAACCAGAATTAACTGATTCAGTTTTATACACATGTGAGATGTCACAGTCCCGATGTCGTGACATCTTACATGACATGTTGGTCCAGATGTTGAACTTCTTCAACCCAACATATTAAAACAACAGAGGTGATTACATTATTTGTTTTACAAAATTAATGTCAATCTTAAGGTACTAACAATCTCCCCCTTTGGCAAATTTTAGCTAAAACAAATAACTCAATATGGGTCTGCACTTCCTCTTTGTCATTGACAGCCCCAATGCCACCACCACTGTTGGTGTACATGAGGAAGAAGTTGTACAAGACACAACTGCATCACAACCCTTCCCCTCAAGAGGAGGGCTTCCTGAAGAATATGTAATGCTGAGTACATAGATAATGTAACTCAGATCACAAGACACAACTGTCTTCTTAACTCAGATCACAAGACACAACTGATATACCCAGTTAGTGACTTTTGTGTCTGAACCCATCTTCTCCTTGCTACCAGATATTGCTTGCTTCTGGTGCATCCTCATGACAATGTTTCTCTCCCCCTTTTTAGCTAAACATTTATAAATGACACCCTCACAAAACCAGATCCAGGAGCAGTATGCCCAGATCTTAACAAACCCCGTGGTTTAGAGGGAATGAAATGTCGCTCTTGTGAGAAGAGGAGTGCTGATGCATCCTTTAAATAGGCCAGACCATGCTTAGGAATTAACGGTAGGAGTAAATACTTGATCAAGATCCATAAATATTTGCTGAGAATCCGTCAGAGAATCACCACCAATATCCCAAACTATCTTTGAATACCTTTTACAGCTCTTGACTGTTTCTTTTCAGAAACAACAGTTCCAAGACTACTCCATAAATGCTGTCAGACACGTTGCAAGCTATGTCTTAACATTTGACACTGCTTTTGTCTGCATACTTCATATATTCTCCCTATCACCGTTTTCTAAAACCATTTTCTCACCTCCAATGGTAGCTTGACATCTAGCACCACACATCCACATTTCCTTATATAACTTCCAGCAGGTACATAGGATATCTTATGTTAAGACATCACATATGACATCTTGTGAACACTCTGTCCTTTTTGTTCACAGGGCAAACTATCAGCAGTTAACTAACTTAACAGTAGTTTAATCATCAGCAGAAGCAAAACAATTACTAGCTATGGCTACTAGCAATACACACATGCACAAGGGTACTTCTCCTCCCCCTAAATTTGTGCAACAATCAACAGAATTACTAGTTATGGATGCAACTAGTAAGACACACAAATGCATAATGCACCAGGGTACTTTTTCTCCCCCTAAACCTGTGCATGCAACAACCATAACAGCTACTGAACTTCAGCACCTGTACCAGCCAGAATGTCATACTGACATCTGCTACAACATCAGCACCTGTGCACCACATCCATATTTCCTTATGACTGAAGTTTCAGAAGGAAATAACAATATTGTCCAAGGCAATGTCATGACATCCGGTCAGACATTCTTCTGCTCACTCAGCCTTGACACACACCCCATCATCTCACTAACTAACAAGGTGCCATACCTTGTTATCTGAGAACCCATAGACCACAAGCTTGATGATTACTTGCAGTGCAAAGACATAACTCCCCCTATCATGAACAACCAACTCTCCTCTTGAAACTTGGAGATGAACATATCTAACACCCCAAAGTTGGACCTTCACATACTTCCTGATTCAAAGAGAACCCAGACAGCTTGATGAATGGAAAACATAAGACGCATCTTCATGTCTTCAAGAGCACACTCCCTGTTCAACCTTCTTGGCTGAACACATCCACACCCTGTGACAATCTCTCTTCTAACCAGAATAGAAAACAACATACCACCATCTGATATTCTTCAGATACCACTGAATCACAAGCTTGATCCAGACACAAATTGGGACATATACATTCTCACCCCATTACAAGAGATAATCTTCCATAGATAGCTCAAAACTTCTTCCACTAGCTCCAATAGAAAACACCTCCTTTTGTCTTCAACATACTACTTTTCTGCTCAAAAGTAACTTGTCTCAGACTATCCTCAAGAATAATCAGTTGCCATATGTAGATTATCTTGATTCTTAGAACTCACTTCTGAGATAGACCAAATGCCACTGGTTGATTACCTCCTTCATGAATCCTCATATGAAAAAGTCAAATGCCATTTTTTGACCTCTCCACGTTTATCAGACTTCTCCCAAAGATATTCTGACCTTCCAAGTGAGACTTGAACTTCAAGCTATATGTTGAACACAACTTAGATTTTCTAAGACATGAACATGTAACATCCTTTCTATCCAGCAACTCCAAAGAACTGCAACGAGAACGACCTCTTTGAAGTATCCAATCTACAACCTTGTAGACCCTTCTATCTCAAGTTGAAGTGCCACTTCACCAACTAAGATTTTGATGTTGAACCAAATGTCATAACATTGTGTTTTGACATCTAGCTGTTGAATTCAGCTCCTTCTTCTGCCACTTGAAAGAACTTCCTACCTTCACAGAACAAGAGTTCAATGTTTTCATAGACTTGATTGTGGAACCAAGTTTGAGTAAACATCCTCCATCCTGCAGGTTTGCAGTTAAGTCATCCAAGCTCACACCTTAATGAATCCCTGCTTCTTCTCCAAAGACATCAGACACTCTGATGCATGAGTCTTCAGAAGGACTAGTTAGAAACTATCCCTTCAGCTATACCAAGGATTCCACTTCCTAAAGCAAAGTTGTTTCCATGATGTCAAGACTGCTGCCACTTGTTCTTGACTCCATAGTGTGCATTAGCTAATGCACTTTCTTACCTAGATCAGAAGTAAACTGATCCAAGTAACCACCATCAGGACTATGATGTTTTCTTCTTCTTGTACACACCAAGGCTGAACATGTTTCTTACTAGGAAACCTTTTCAGAGATCATATGCTTTTGCTGCCACCAAAGTGATAGATCATAAACCAATGTACTATCCTTCCTGTGATTCTGCACAGGATCTTGAAGATGAGATGTTCCAACATCTTTTAAAAACATCATTTATCTTGAGCTCCAAGGATAATCAATTAAATACTTGTACTTGGCACAAGTAGACATTGATCTTAAATCCTTTCCCAATATTCCTTTCAGATACTTCCACCATAAGACTACTTTGAAAATACTCTTCTCGGTGTCAACATCTTCTGCTTGCAAGCACCTCAACAGTTTTGAAAATCTTCCCAGATTAAATTCACCCTTAGGAATGAGAGAGATGAATTCTTCCTTACAAATGTGTCACACAACCACCAGAACCCATGTGACACAGGTCAACAGCCAACCAGACCCTAGGCTGACCGAACGTGAGGAGGTTAACCAAAACTCCCCCTCAAATTAACAATCATGGAAACTCCACACCAATATCCATGCATTGTACAGACGTGTCTCAACATGACATACACCATCCCTACCAGTGGCAACTAACTCTATGAGTTATACCTATACATACTCCAATCACCCCAATCAGACTACAGCTGACCATCAGTACTAGTGAAAGAGAACAACACCAGTCAATAGTAGATATGCATTGCCAGAGCATACTACCTCAATCAACCTATGAATCTTCATATTCTCACTCCTTGAAAGAACTGCCACTTCTGAGTGTGGTGTTTGAATAACAAGATTCATGGTCCCAATCCTCTTAAATGAAATAGCAATCAGGTTACCCCATTATTGACTTCTAACATCCAGGGGACTTGTCTTCCCACACAACATAGTACTTCAGGGAACAACTATCCAACCCTGATCAATCTACAGGAATAAGACAACCAGCAGGAAATTTCACAATGTCACATCTCAACCAGCTCCACTTCTAAAAGTGACCTTCTTGAGCACACACACAGTTGACCCTACCCTTGTCAACTTAGCACACACAGATGTCTCCTCTTCCAGGTCAGGAGTAGGTTCCAAACAAAAGTATCCCTTTGTTTGACACCTAAACACATCTGCTCTTCAACCAGTAGTTGCATACATGTTGAACAACATGTTCTCACATTACATAGAAAATTAGTTCCACCTCCTTGTAACAGACCCTCCTTGAAAAACTTCAAGGTCTTCATATACACTACCCAAGAGAGTAAAAGAATCAGTGATCAGGTGATTCTTACCATCCTGAAGTGAGAACGTCATGATGAGTAGACTTGAGGAGACTTAAGTATCTTTGACATCTTCAGTAGATTATGATGAAATCTTGAGTACAACAGCCTTTCATCCACATGAGGGGAACCTTCATCAGAGTTTGAGTTTAGCCAGGTATTATGCAGCGGAAATCATAATACAACTCAACCTATGACCACGCACTTCACCAGATCAGCCTCCAAGAACATACCAAGTTTGAATATGTTTCAATAATAGCACAGTTGTTCCACACAAAGGCCAATTGCCAACCACCAGAGACAGGTATACACAGTTCCTGTCATGAATAGCCCGACCACCTACTTCAAGGGACCATTCAGGGGAATCACATAACCTTCCAAAGGTTCCACCATCAGTACTAACATAACTCCTTGCAAGATACCAGAAAGTATCACCCATGGATCTCATCCAGAAACAGAACAGGATGCCTGCTCTGATACCAATTGAAATTCTGGTATAGTCAGAGTTCAGATGTTCTACACGAAGTCATGACATCTGATCCAACATTGTTACTAATACAGTAAGACAGTTATAACAATTAAAACCCAGTACTCATATGCACTCTGTCACAGATGTCAAGACATCTGCTAATATACCACCATAGAAAGAAGAACATCCAGTTTTGTCCATCTAGTGCAAAGACACAGTAGAGATCAAATATAGCACTTATGTTTATTGATCCTGCCCAGTTATCAGCATGATGTCTCAACATTGATTTGAACATCACCTGTTCCAACATTACAGATGGTTGAACTGTAACAGACCAACCAGTTTATACAACAGTAACATCAGTCAATAATGAATGTCATAACATTCTGCTTTGCATCTAGATTGCAGGTTATGTGTCAGGTCTGTTATTCCCTTCATAAACAGACTAAAACCAGACTGAGTTATAACATACAGAATATAGTGTGCAGAAGGTAAAAACACCAGTAATTATTAACCCAGTTCGGTACAACCTTATCTACTTTGGGGGCATACCAAGCCAGGAAGAAGATCCACTATTAGCAGTATTAATTCAAAGTTAAACTCCCCCGTTTACAACTCTTCACTTAATCCCTACCCAATGCAATCTATACCTAGGCACTCCTAGATAGAAACCTCCAGTTTCCATTCCTATCATTACAATTACCATGTAATGCTTAGACAACTTGAACATGCTTCACAGCTTTGTTCAAGAACATAACAACTCTTGCCTGCAGGCTTTAAGTTACAAATAATCTCATGCTTTCAAGCACTGAGAAACACCTGGTAACCTTCCCACAGGTTGGGAGGTTTACCTCACACATACCCCTAATTTTTACATTGTTTGAGGCTTACAAAACCTAGGTTACAATCTGCTATTTATAACCTAACCACCAACTAGATTTGGGCCTTCAGAAATTGCAGCAAATCTTCCCCTTTGCTGTTACAAAGCTGGCAGATATCTTCTGCTACAATCAAGGTCTTCAATCTTTTATTTCCTAAAAGATCTCCATATTTGGAAACTGTATTTTCACCAAATATATTCACCAAATCTTCTGATTGAATCTTCAAGATCTTCACATAGGAGTTAGGATATTCACCAGATCTCCTAATTGATCACAAACCAAACCAGAATTAACTGATTCAGTTTTATACACATGTGAGATGTCACAGTCCCGATGTCGTGACATCTTACATGACATGTTGGTCCAGATGTTGAACTTCTTCGACCCAACATATTAAAACAACAGAGGTGATTACATTATTTGTTTTACAAAATTAATGCCAATCTTAAGGTACTAACAAAAATGATAATTTAACTCAATATTAACGTGCAGTCCTTGAGATCGACATTCGGGGAATTTCCCCATTATTACTATAAAAGGCAAAATAGTACACTTGCTATTTTCCCGATCATTATGTGAGAAGTCAAAACCCTTTTACTTATGTTTAGTGAGAATCTGTAACCTTTCATTTTGTTACGTGAGAATCTCTAATTTATCTATGTCATTCTACGAGAAGCTAGAGTCCTTTACTTGTGTTACGTGAGAATGCATAACTTTTCATTTTCATCATGTGAGAATCCCTAACATATCTCGATTATTATGTGAGAAGCCAAGATTGTTCACTTTTGTCATGTAAGAATCTGTAACCCTTTTTGTTTATCAATATGTGAGAAGTCAGAACCGTTCACTTTTGTTACGTGAGAATCAGTAATCCGTTTCTTTTATCGTTATATGAGAAGCCATGACCATTTCATTTTTTTATATGAGAATCTGTAACTTGTCACTTTTCGTTATGCAATAATCCATAACACATTACCCTGTTTTGTGAGAAACCGTAATTTGTCACCTTTTGTTACGTGAGAATCCATAACTTACCTTCATTGTTTTGTGAGAATCCTAAACCTTTCATTTTTGTTAGTGGGGATTTGTAACTTATCATCTTTGTTTTATGAGAAGTTGAAACACCTTCCATCTCTGTTACGTGAGAATCTGTAACTTGTCATCTTTGTTCTATGTGAAACTGAAACATCTTTCATCTTTGTTACATGAGAATCTGTAACTCGTTGCTTTATTATGTGAGAAGCCATAACTTGTTATCTTTGTTATCAGAGAAGCCATAACTTGTTATCTTTGTTATCAGAGAAGCCATAACTTACCTTCATCATTCTGCAAGAAGATGGAACCTTCATTTCTTTGTTATGTGAGAATTTGTAACTTGAGAAGCCATAACTTACCATCATCGTCATGTGCGATGACAGAACCTTCCATTTTTGTTGCGTGAGAATCTGTAACACATCACTTTTATTTTGTTGAAATTCTAGAACCTATATTTATTTTCCTAATGAGTATTTTCACCTTACCTCATCCAATCCCTATCAGATTTCCTTTAGATGTGATCTCCGCAATCCACAAAGAGTCTATTTCACATTTTCATATTCCCCGCAAGAGAAATCTTCCACAAACTCGTAACATAACATCTCATATCATTTAATTTCATTACATCAAGGGACAAAACTTGGGTCTTTAGTATTTAACTATCTTCCACTATGATTATCTAAAGACTAATGTTATTCATATTATCTAGTTAAAGATATTTAAACAAGGGCAACTCTCATACCCTAAAGTTTGACCCAAAGATTTTCACCAGTTAACTGCACCTAGCTCATATGAATCATTATTTTATGACCACTTCATTTGATCATTAACTATCATATGCATTCATTAGTCAAAATCCAAAACAATATATATACATAGAAATTAAAGAATAAAAAGTCAGCATTTGACTTATTCATCTGGTCATTTGCATCTTTAGATGATGCATTCAATTCCAAACATTTTTCTACCTCATTTATATTCTCACCTCATTATATATACACTTTTGACTCAAGCTTCAAGGCCTTAGTTTGAAGTTATGAGGTAATTTTAAATAGTTGAAATTCATCGCCCAAGTTTTATTCATCATTTCATTCATGCACTGGCATTCCTCATAATTCATGACTTCATTTCAAATCACATTCATTACATTACATGGCCCAGTGTTTTGATTCATGCATTATTTCAAGAATATTAATTAATTACAAGGTAACTTGAATTGACAAAGTGCTTTAAATTCATTTTAATTGATTGAATAAGGAAGCACATTCTCTTTTTACAGAAGTACAAAACATGACATATTCAAAATTACTAGTTGTACAAAGCTTGCAATTACAAACAAATATTACAATAAACTGATGTACATTACAACCAAAATTCTACACTTGTACAATTTCCTAAACCTAAAAGCCTCACTCCATTGTTTTGTCCCCAAAGTCTTCAAGTTATCTCCAAGCCAGTAATTTGGGACCTAATCCAAATTCCACAAAAGGAAAGACTGATTAGAAACAATGGGAACATAAACCAATACAAATTCACATTTCAAAGCCTGATGATAAGTTAAATAATAACAAAACAAAACAAAACAAAGTGAGTTTTTATCTCTTACTAGGCCAACTTGTTTTTCTCAAATAGGAATAGTAAAAATGACACAAGTTGATTGATTCATGTCTAACATTATAATGCACCAACATATTTTGTTTATAAGATGAATGAAAATAAAGTGGACAAATAAATTGAACAATAATTTCATTTTCATCAAGGATTGTTTGAGTTACATTTTAATGTTACAATAGTAAAAAAAGTGAAGAAGTCACAAACTAATTTACTACAATGATAATTTGAATTACAACAAGAAACTCAATGTACAAGTTTTTGCACATGTTATAACTACACCTCACTCATTTTCCTCATTCTCCACTCATAAATATCCAAGGAAATCAAAGATTATCCCTCGATTTTAATACAATTTAGGGATTAGGGTTTTGAGGGGTGAGGTGAAATTCTCTTTGTTTTTTTACTTGATGTATGGTTGTGTGTTGTTTATTCATGTTTCGTTTGAAAGAATAGGGCATTTGAGGTTGTTATTTGGAGTTTGGAGAAATTTTGGGGGTTAGGGTTTTTGAGTTATTGGTGGCTCGATTCAAAGTGTCTTAGCATTTATTTTTTGAAATTAAGGTTGGATTTGAGATGAGAGGGTGATTTTAGTGAGGGTTGGTGTTTGGATTTTTGAAATCAGGGAAAGATTTAAAAAAATATGGGAACGATGAAGAACATGCATCCTTGTTCTTCATCGTCGCCGCGAGCACCACCGAGATTGATTCAGTTTGATGGGGCTCCTGCATGGTTTGGGTGTTTGGAACAGAGTTGTGCAAGAGAGGGTCACAGAGCGAAGAAATTAGGAGAGAGAAACATAATGGAGAAATAATGAGATCAATGAGGTATTTCCATTTTGTTCTCTTTGGGGGATATATGGATGGGCACACATGGCATTACATTAGCCACTGATCCATTTGACCGTTTGTTTGACCTATGGACTCTTATGAAGCAATCTCCACTATAACAACCACACGATTTCTTTTTAAACCCTTTGATCAGGGTGATTCACGCCCAGTAAGAGCATCAAATGGCTCATAGTGCGAGTCATTTCCTTTTTTCCTTTGGCTGAGCATTGAACCTGTTGGTTCTTTATGTTGGCATCAATTTTGGTAAAACTTAGTGTTATCACAAGATGTCACGTGTGTTGTCTTGACATGTGATATCAGCTTCCTGCAGGTTGTTTAAATATGGTTGTGCAGGATTTATCTAAGATGTCAGACCCGATGTTAAGACATGTGTATACAGAACATTCAGTCTAAATATTATGTATTTTGGTATTGCGCTTTTCATGCGTGCCTATGTGAAGATTGAATGTGCTATTCAAGGAGTAATTTGATTTAAAACCAGAATGATCTATTTTCCAATAAGGGATGATTAACTGTTGTTTCTTAGAAGATACGCAAGTAAAATAGAATTAGGGTTTTATGATGCCCAGACCCATCCAAAAAGCTTCTATTTAAAGGCCATGTAAAACCTGATTTACACACACAAGAAACGAACGCTAAAGTGAGAGAGTTTTATGGTTTTAGTCTTGTGTAAACTTGTGTATTTTGAGCCACTCATTCATCTTATTGATGTATGAATTGGACTGACTTTTGTGTTGTAATTTGTCCACTTTAAGCTTTGAAGTACGAGTGTATTTGTTTACTTGGTTGAAGCTTTTAAGCAAGATCAAGTATGTGTCCTTGAAGAGTGTCTTCCTTCTTTTTGTATTTGTTATTGTATCAGTGATGTGATTGAGGGGGAGTGAGTAGGGCCTCATATCTAAGAGTTCTTAGATAGAAGTCACACGGGTAGAGATTAGGTGAAAAGACTGTAACTTGAAGTTGTTTACTGAGAGTCTTTGAACTAATTTTGTTTAGTAGATTTCCTTCCTGGCTTGGTAGCCCCCGGACGTAGGTGAGTTTGCACCGAACTGGGTTAACAATTGCTTGTGTCGCTTGTTCAATTGTTTCTTTGTTTTTTATCCTATTTATATTTTAATTGTTGTTCAGATATTAGTGTCGTGACATTACCTTCGACATCTCATATCTGATACCAGAATTTCAATTGGTATCAGAGCAGGCATCCTGCTCTGGTTCTATGTGAGATCTTGGGACGTTACTTTCTGGTACTATGGATAGAGACGGAGGATCTGTACACAGACCACCAATTCTAGATGAATCTAACTATGACTTTTGGAAACCTCGAATGGTAGCCTTCTTGAAATATTTGGATAATAAGGCTTGGAAGGTTGTTCTAATAGGCTGGGAACATCCATTCACTATGAAGGAAGGAGAAGTTACAACTGATAAGAAGCATGAGGAAGAATGGACCAAGGAGGAGGATGAACTAGCTCTTGGAAACTCTAAAGCATTGAATGTTATATTCAATGGGGTTGATAAGAACATCTTCAGACTGGTGAACAATTGTGAGGTGGCTAAAGATGCTTGGAATATTCTCAAAATCACTCATGAAGGTACCTATAAAGTGAAGATGTCTAGATTGCAGCTGCTTACTACTAAGTTTGAGAATTTGAGGATGAAAGAAGATGAAAGTATTCATGACTTCCATATGAATATCCTTGAAATTGCTAATGCATCAGGAGCCCTGGGCAAGAAGATGTCACATGAAAAGCTTGTGAGGAAAATTCTCAAATCACTTACCAAGAGATTTGCCATGAATGTGACAGCCATAGAAGAATCTCAAGAAATCTGCAAGATGAGAGTGGATGAGCTAATTGGATCCCTCCAAACATTCGAGTTGGGAATGAGTGATGGATCAAAGTCAAAAGCATAACCTTTATGTCAAACACTGAAGATGATGAGGAAGACAGTAGTCAGGATACTAATGAAGGTCTGGCAAATGATGTAGCATTACTTATGAGACAATTCAACAAACTTCTGAAGAGGATGGATGTGAGGTCAAAGTCTAATGTCAAGAACAACTCATTTGACATTAGTAGGCCCAATGATGCTGGAAGAAGAACAAAGTCTGAGGAAAAATCCAAACAGGGCAAAGGAATTCAGTGCCATGAATGTGAAGGGTATGAACACATTAGAGCTGAATGTGGGACCTATCTCAATAAATAGAAGAAGGGTCTTGCTGCTACTTGGTCTGATGACAATTCTGAAAGTGAAACAGAAGGAGAGTCTGCCAATCTTGTGACTGCCTTGACTGGAAGATGGAATTCTGATGAAGACTCCAATGATGATGAATTAACCTTTGATGAATTAGCTACTTCCTACAGGAAGTTGTCTTTCAAAAGTGAAGAAGTGTGTCAACAAGTGGAGAATCAGAAGAAACTGATAACCCAACTAGAGGATGAGAAGACATAACACTTAGAAACCATTTCTAAGTTGAAGATCGAAGTCGTGTTCCTGAACTCCAAACTGGATGAGATGACGAAGTATGTCAGAATGTTAAACAGTGGATCTGACACCTTAGACAAAATCCTCCAGACTGGAAAGATGGCAGGAGACATGATTGGCCTTGGGTTCAATGAATCCTCTCCTGATTATAGTCCCACTAGTAGTAAACCAAAGATGTCACATCAGGTGTCTCAACATCACAAGGAAAGACAACATAAAGGAAAACACCAAAGATAGAGATGTCATTACTGTGGGAAATTTGGCCACATAAAACCATTTTGCTTTAGGCTGTATGGTTATCCTAGTTCTACTCATCATCAACCTAGACCTAAACAACACATCATTGTTAACAGAAAATAGTGGGTTCCTAGGGCTGGTGCTACTAACTTGATAGCTCACACCTCCTTCAAAGTCTTAACCAAAGAAGATTGGTACTTTGACAGTGGATGCTCCAGATGTTAGACTATGGCACGGATCTGGAAGGGGGGGGTTGAATAGATCCCAATTAAAAATTGAGTCGGCGCTACCAATTAAAAATTGGTTTTGAAAATTTGTTTTAAGTGCGGAAGCGGCCAAGGAAAATATAGTCTAAAACGAACCGTTATTGGAAAACCGGATATGCGTCAAGCCTATGGATTAGTGATAATGTAGAATACGAATCACTACACTAGTCTCACTATCAAGGATTTGTTTCACTAGCTAAGATTCCTAGTTCCAATTATTCAAAGAGCAAACCAAACTAGATACACAACTAAGATAATTTTGGTTTAGGCAAATTATCAAACACTTGGTGTGCAAAAAACACTCCAAGTGATATTTATGTTGAGTAAGGATTTCAATCAGTCTAGTACAATATTTTATTGTACTTTGGATTCAAAAACAGAGTTTTAACTTCTTACTCAATTAATATCAAGGTTTGATAAAAGTGCTTATACAAAATCACTTAATTTTTAAGCCAAAACGAATATGCTGAAAAGTAGAGAAGACAAAGATTTGACGAGGCAGTTCCCCCGCCTTCCTCGCTTCGGGGTACGTCTGCCCTCAATTCTAAAACTAGAATTGAGATGATTTAATAGATATCACCTGTTGAATTTAACCGTTTATACAAGGATTGCAAAGCAAATATACAACAGAACTCTCAAGACGTTGAATGTTGCTTCCACTCCTTGTTCCTTGATTCAAGGTGAATCAAGTCCTTCGATTATTGTTGATAGACCTCCGATTCCAGCCCCTTTGTTGAATAACCCTCAGTTCTTCAAACCCTCGGCCCGGCTGATCTCAACTACAACAAATCGAACCCGAAATCTTCCCTTCAGTTTCACTGAATCCGCTACTAGATTGACAAAGACTTCCTCTTCTCAATCACCTTCGCTAAGCTGAAAATTGATGAAGAATTCGTCCAAAAACCCCCAAACACAAACCAGTCTTGGAGGACAAAACCCTAACGGTTTTATTCAAGAAAAAACCTGTCACAAGCTTCAACCCGAACCGAATTCCCCAATCTCGGCTTCGAACCTTATCACCTTTAACCAATCACAAAGCACTTCAAAGATGGTTGTGTGTAGTTGATGTGTTGTGAGATGTTGAAGATGAAGATGATGAATCTTGGACACCTATTTCACTTTTTCTTGTTTCTTTGAACACTTGAATCAATTTGACAAATGTTAGTTGATACAAGTAACCAAACTTCTATTTACAGTAACAAGCCAACCAACTCACTTAACAACTTTTCAAACAGAGTGAGAAATACTTAAAAACTGAATTTGCGCACGAACGGTCGACCATAGCAGGTCTATGCGTCGACGCATAGCCTGCAGTTTTGGACAATCTGAAAAGCACAACAGTATGTGTCGACCATAGGTCGGCGTGCGCTGACCCGTGGGAAAGTGAAAGCTTCATGCGCTGACCCTGTGGTCGACTCAAGTCTCCATGCGTTGACCCGTGACCAACTGCACTATGTTATGTGCCGACCTGTGGTCGACTCAAGGCTCCATGCGCTGACCCATGACCAACTGCACTATGTTATGCGCCGACCTGTGGTCGACTCAAGCCTCCATGCACTGACCCGTGACCAACTGCACTATGTTATGCGCCTAACTGTGGTCGACTCAAGCCCTACAAATCTGCAAAAATTCAGATTTTTGTCGTTTTCATGCATTTTGTCATGACCATATTTTATCCACATATGTTGTATGAAATATAACAGTTTAGATGAACATAGAAAAGGATATGATAGGTGATATGTTGCATTTGTTTTGTAGAGGTGGAATCGACAATGTCGATTCATCCATGGTGGTCATTTGTCATCATCGAAACCTATGATCGTATGTTGTATGACAGTTTGCCCTTACATACTCCCCCTTTTTGATGATGGCAACATTTGTTTTGTAGAGGTGGAATCGACAATGCCGATTCATCCATGGTGGTCATTTGTCATCATCGAAACCTATGATCGTATGTTGTATGACAGTTTGCCCTTACATACTCCCCCTTTTTGATGATGACAGCCTGTGTGAAACCAAAGAGAAAAAAACATGCAATATTTACACACATTATACACACTCCCCCTTTCTTTTGTAATCTAAGGCTGTCTAACAAACTGTTGTGAATATCTTGGCTTGGCTTTGGTACATGGTCTTCTCCCCCTTTGACAACATCAAAAAGAGAAAGAGAACTGTTATTCAACATAACATGAAGTTCAACAGGAGATAGCGAATCATATAGTAATACCACACCAAATATTATTACTGACTAAATTTAAAGAGTAGATAACATTAAACTGGATTTGCACAAACAAGCATAACAGAAAAATAAGATCAGTCAAACAACAAAAAAATATATGCATATGCAGTTTTATGCCAAGAGACAATAGGCACTAGGTAGATGCAACTCACAATGTAGTGGGTTGAATGCACACTTAATGAGAATTTGAAATGTAAATGCATGGGAAGTTTGAAGGTTTTCTGTAGAGAAAAACTGAGTTTTCGTGCGATGCGTCGACCATACCCTTTGTATGCGTCGACGCATGCTATTTGAATTTTTAAAAAGAAAATTTCTGACGTGTGCGTCGACCATTGCCCTGTTATGGTCGACTCATACAGGCAAAATTTGCAATTTTCACTATTATGCACATATGCTCACATGTTTGATGCATAAATAGAATGCCACACAACATTTAAACATCCAAACAGATATGGTATAAGAGACAAGTCATATATATATGCAATATTATCATGTAAGACACCTATTTAGCCATGAAGTTTGGGAGAGGGAGAAGGAACAATATCACCTCTATGCCGGAATGACTTGATGAACAATATGATTGTGCTTGCAACAACATTAACTTGTTAGAAGTACAAGATTATAGTGTTAAATGAAATAAGGCAAAGCAGGCAATAATAACGCTCGTTCAGAAATGTCGAGAATACCAAGTTCTCGGCGAATATGAAAGAAAGGCTCAGTAGCTAGCGGCTTTGTGAAAATGTCCGCTAGATGATTTTCAGTATTAACATGTTCAAATACAGCATCACCTTTCTCTACATGATCCCGAAGAAAGTGGTGTCGAATTTCGATATGTTTGGTGCGAGAATGTTGTTGGAGAATTGTCATCCATGGCGCAGCGGAATTTAAAAATTTCTCCATTTAGTGATCCTTACGAATGGGCATGATCAGTGATAGAATCGTTACCTCTTGTGGCGATTCAAACCTTTGGTGCAGATCTCTGATAATGATCAAAACCTTTGATACAGACCCACGGGGCGATCATGAACGTTGAACGATGACAACGTCTCTACTCAGTCCACACGAACGGATTCCTTCAATCGCAGTGCTAGCTGTTATGAATGAAGGCTTTGAGTGAGAGAAAGAGGGAAACAAAATTCCAAGTCTCTACTTGAATTTCTGTCTGAGTATATTGGAGTGACAATTCTTCTACCCAAGGGGTTCTATTTATAGAACCACTTGTGTGGGCTTCAAGCTAAAAAGCCCACTTAAGTGTATTTTGGCCCATATCTTATAATATGCCCAAAATCACTTAAGTATTTGGTACCTTACCATATTTCGTCTTCCACTTAAGTGCGCCGTACCTTACGATGTTTCTTAATTATTCTATCTCTCATCAATCCGTCCTTTGTGTGTGACCCTATAGGTTTTCGCGACGTTGACAATTATATTAAATCACGTATTTAACATAATAAACAGTGAGCGGTATCTAGCAACACATCACTGCTATCCAAGTCACAAAAATGTCATGTGATTTGACAAAACCTCATGTGATAATAATTATGTGTATAATTACCCCTTTGCCCTTATGTCTATATTGAACACAAGGTATAGACCGTGTCACCCTTGTCCAGTTCAATATTGGGCCCATAGACATTTCTCCTGTTACGCAGGATTGGCAAATTCCATCTAGGACACTCATGTCCCTCAGCATGCTTCGTGGAGTACTCATCAACTGTTTTTATGGTCATCCAGTTACGGATAACGTTGGATCAGTAATAAAGCACTCAACTCTACATCTAGGATCCATAGTGGTTTCAGGTCGAAGAGTGGTATACACTATTATCACCATAAGAATAACTTATGACACTTTGCATAACTTTCTATATAGTATTTTCATAGCGGGTCAATCCGGTATAAATATTACTCCTAATATTCATACCTATGTTTAAGACTTGATAACTCTTTATCCATGATCCATGAGAGGTGATCATCAGTCTACAAACATAATAGTCTTAATGCTTTAATGTTATCCCACTTCACATTAAAGCTCGACTACGAATACTTTAAGAACAGTGCCCTTATGTTTAATGTGTTCTCATGATTAGGTCACACTTAATACATTAAACGGACTATCTATTCTAGGGACTTTATTAATCAACCATAATAAAGAAAATGCCTTTTATTATTAATAAATAATTCGATACAAGTACCAAAAGTATTGGCCTCTAGGGCTTACACCAACAAATGCAACACAGGATTTTTGGTAAGATTAATGGCACTTGTATTGTCACAGAAAATGGGAATACGTTCGAGTTTTAGGTTAAAATCCAATAGTTGTTGCTTAATCCATAGGATTTGAGCACAACAACTACCGGCGGCAACGTATTCCGCTTCGGCGGTTGACAAAGCAACTGAAACTTGTTTCTTGCTATGCCAACTGACCAAGGAATTTGAAAATAAGTGACAAGTGCCACTAGTGCTTTTCCTATCCAATTTGCAACCGGCAAAATCGGAATCGGAGAAACCTACCAATGAGCAATCATTACCTTTGGAATACCATAGTCCATACTTCGGAATACCGGATAGGTATCGAAGTATTCGTTTGACAGCTTTTAGATGGGATTCCTTGGGACATGATTGATATCTTGCGCACATACACACGCTAAACATAATGTCGGGACGAGAAGCAGTAAGATAGAGAAGTGATCCAATCATACCTCTATACCTTTTTACCTCTACGTCCTTACCATTTTCATCTTTATTCAAGTTTGTACATGTTGGCATGGGGGTGTCAATGGCCTTGGCTTTTGCCATATCAAATCTCTTGATAAGGTCCAAACAGTACTTTGTTTGACTCACGAATGTTCCTTCTTTGAGTTGTTTAATTTGCAGACCGAGAAAGTACGTGAGCTCCCCCATCATACTCATCTCGAATTCACCCTGCATAAGATCCGAAAACTCTCTCACGAGATTCATGTTAGTAGACCCAAATATAATATCGTTTACATAAATTTGTACTAATATCAAGTGCTTTCCTTGACGTTTAATGAAGAGAGTTGTGTCAACCTTTCCTCTTGAGTAACCTTGATCGAGTAAAAATTTACTTAGTCGCTCATACCAAGCTCTAGGAGCTTGTTTGAGACCATATAAAGCCCTTTTTAGTTTATAAACATGATCAGGATACTCATGAGATTCAAAACTCGGAGGTTGTGCGACGTAGACCTCTTCATTTATGTGACCGTTAAGGAACGCACTCTTAACATCCATTTGAAATAGTTTAAAGTCTTTCGCACAAGCGAAGGCAAGGAGAAGGCGTATAGCCTCAAGTCGGGCAACCAGCGCATAAGTTTCCTCATAGTCGATGCCTTCCTCTTGGTTATACCCTTGCGCGACTAAACGCGCCTTGTTACGGGTTATTACCCCGTTTTCGTATAGCTTGTTCCTAAACACCCATCGGGTGCCGATTACTCGATGATCTCGCGGAGGAGGGACAAGGTCCCAAACCTCATTTCTAGTGAATTGATTTAGTTCCTCCTGCATTGACAAAAACCAGTGTTCATCGAGTAGAGCTTCTTTAGGGTTTTTAGGTTCCATTTGTGAAACGAAAGCAAACTGATAACAGAAATTACTTAGCTTCGATCGAGTTGTAACACCCTTTGAGATATCTCTGAGAATGTTGTCGATTGGATGGTCTTTGGGAGACTTCCAAGCGTGAGGGAGATCATCGTTTGAAGGCGGATGAGCTACCTCGGTTTCCTCATGGTGTACATCTTTATCCTCCTCAACTTTGACTTTGTCGGGTTGATCAATCCCCGGCTCGCCACCCTTGAGTATGTCTTCCGTAGATGTACCTGCACCATGAACAACACTACCCTTTCCGACGTTTCTCGGATATGATTCATCAAAAGTGACATGTACAGACTCTTCCACAGCAAGTAAATCATTTGTTATATATTCTATATGCTTTACTCGATTGAGAGTATCCGAGGAAGATACCTTCGTCGGCCTTGGAATCGAATTTGCCCAAGTTTTCCTTTCCATTATTTAATACAAAACATTTGCAACCGAAAACATGTAAGTGAGAAACATTTGGCTTTCGTCCTTTTAAAAGCTCATACGGTGTTTTATTTAGAATGGGGCGAATGAGCACCCTATTCAAAACATAACACGCCGTACTAATGGCGTCGGCCCAAAAATATTTCGGTAAACCACTTTCGTTAATCATTGTTCTTCCCAATTCTTCCAAAATTCGATTTTTACGCTCCACAACCCCATTTTGTTGAGGAGTACGTGGAGCGGAGAAGTTATGATCGATACCATGGTTACCGCAATATTCTTCAAAATAAATGGTTTTCAAACTCACCCCCATGGTCGCTTCTAATTGAGACAATGTTTGTATTTAATTTATTTTGGGAAAGCTTAGCAAACCTTTCAAAGGCGGCGAACGTATCGCTCTTGCTTACTAAAAAGATAGTCCAACAAAATCTAGAAAAGTCATCCACTGTTACGAAACTGTAATAATTTCCTCCTAGACTTTTAATCCTAGATGGCCCAAATAAGTCCATATGAAGAAGTTCGAGAGGTCTCGTTGTTGAAACGATACTTTTGGATTTAAATGAGATCCTCGTTTGCTTCCCTTTTTGACAAGCATCACAAAGGTGATCCTTGGTGAACTTTATTTTGGGGAGACCCAAGACTAGATCTTTTGAGACTACTTTATTTAGTAAGTCAAAATTAACATGTGCTAAACGCCTATGCCATAACCATGAATCTTCACTCATTGTTACAAGGCATTTGTCACTTGTTAACGATACTTCATTCAAATCTAACATATAGACATTATTCACTCGCAGACCATTAAACATACTCTTCTTATCATCATTATGTACAATTTTGCAACAATCTTTTGAAAATGATACATTGTATCCTTTGTCACATAATTGACTGATGCTAAGTAGATTGTGTTTAAGACCTTCGACAAGCAATACATCAGAGATAGTAGTGGAAGAAGGGTTACCTACACTACCTTTACCTAGTATTGCTCCACGGTTGTTGTCACCATAGGTTACATATCCTTTCTTCTTAGCCACGAAGTCAATGAAGAGTGACATGTCTCCTGACATGTGCCTTGAGCATCCACTGTCGAGAACCCATCTTCTCTCGGTGGTCTCGAGGCATTGTATCTATGGAAATGCAATTAACACGAGAAGGTACCCAATGACTTATTGGGTCCTGAATGGTGAGTAACGAAATGGTTGCATTTGGGCAGCCATTGATAAATGCCTTTAGGAACTAAAAATCTCCCAAATCTGCATTTAGCAATGGAGTGGCCTTTCTTGCAACAATAAAGTCAGGAGAAATTAACATTTTGATTACCTTTGCTATCTTCATCCTTTATAACATATTTATATTTTTGATATGGGTTAACCATACTTTTTCGAAAGTTTGATTTATCGATTGCAAAGGTAATCTTGGGCTCAAGAGCCTTGTCAAGTTTGGCCTTTAGGTTTCTTACTTCACCTTGCCAAATATAACAAGTATCACACCCAAAGTTAATCATCCTACTTCTAAGGTCCTCACAACCTGTTTTTGTGCTTTCTACTATAGAAGCTTTGAGTGCCTCAAGTTTCCTTTCGAATTCTTGAATTTTTTGTTCCAAATGGGTAAAAATTTGGTTATTTGAGGCAAGCCTTTTAAAGGCCTTTTTCGCTTCACAGTGTAAAGTATCAAAAGCAGCTTGTAATTCATGATGAGACATACTAGAGGATTTTTCATATTTAGCATGTCGTACCTGTTTCTTTTTGTTCTTTTGATGAGCAGAGAGGCATAGGTTTGCAGCTTCATCTTCATCACTAGAACTTTCATCGTCGGAGGAGTCGTTATCGCTTTCCCAAGCTATGTATGCTCTCCTTGGCTTTGATGATTTCTTGTGTGATTTGTATGATTCCTTTTCCTTTGTCTTCTTGTTCATCGGACAGTCCGGTTTGTAATGATCGGGCTTCCCACAAGTGTAGCACGACCCTCTAGTCTTATTACCTTTTGAGTCATCATTTTTAGAGTACCTCGATTGTTTCCGGAAGTTTACCAAGTTCTTCTTGGAATGTTGGATGTCGTTCTTTCACACGTAACGATTGTATCGTTTAACGAACAACCCCATATCTTCGCTCTTGTCCTCTTCTTCTTCGTCGCTCGAGGAATAATCACTTTGCTCTTTTGCTTGAGACTTCGAGGAAGAAGTATTGAGAGCTATTGATTTCTTTTCACTCACCTTTGTTTTGTCCTTCTTTTCTTTCTTTTCGTGTTGTTCCAGGCTCAAGAGTACTTGTTCATGCTCTTGTAGTTTGCCAAATAATGTTGTCAAGTCTAATATGGTAAGATCATTTGCTTCTTTGATGGCGGTCACTTTCGGCTGCCATTCCCTGTTAAGACATCTCAAGATCTTATTAGTAGCAACATCATTGGAAACCGACCTACCTAGTGAATGTAATTGATTGATAAGATGAGTAAATCTCTTTTGCATGTCAGCAATGGTTTCCCCTTGCTCCATGAAAAAGAGATCAAACTCTTGTATTAGTGTGTTGATTCTTGCCAACTTAACATCGTTTGTCCCCTCATGGGCAATTTGTAGTGAATCCCACATGGCCTTAGCAGTAGGACAATGGGATACACGATAGTATTCATCTACACCTAATAAGGAGATTAGGATATTTTTGGCTTTCCAATCATAATTGTATTTTTTTTCATCATCATCGGTCCATTGTGCTTCGGACTTAGGCACTAATTCATTATTCTCATTGGTCATGGTTATTTCAATTGGACCATTGAGAATAACGTTCCATATTTTTCTATCTATGGAATTTATGTGCACCCGCATACAGTCTTTCCAATAACTATAATTTTCACCATTGAAAACGGGAGCTCTATTATAAGCCCCTTTAGGTTCGTTAGCCATTTTCTATCAAAGTTATATTTTGAAGCACGGAGTGAACCAGAGCTCCTGATACCACTTGTTAGACTATGGCACGGATCTAGAAGGGGGGGGTGAATAGATCCCAATTAAAAATTGAGTCGGCGCTACCAATTAAAAATTGGTTTTGAAAATTTGTTTTAAGTGCGGAAGCGGCCGAGGAAAATATAGTCTAAAACGAACCGTTATTGGAAAACCGGATATGCGTCAAGCCTATGGATTAGTGATCATGTAGAATACGAATCACTACACTAGTCTCACTATCAAGGATTGGTTTTACTAGCTAAGATTCCTAGTTCCAATGATTCAAAGAGCAAACCAAACTAGATACACAACTAAGATAATTTTGGTTTAGGCAAATTATCAAACACTTGGTGTGCAAAAAACACTCCAAGTGATATTTATGTTGAGTAAGGATTTCAATCAGTCTAGTACAATATTTTATTGTACTTTGGATTCAAAAACAGAGTTTTAACTTCTTACTCAATTAATATCAAGGTTTGATAAAAGTGCTTATACAAAATCACTTAATTTTTAAGCCAAAACGAATATGCTGAAAAATAGAGAAAACAAAGATTTGATGAGGCAATTCCCCCGCCGTCCTCGCTTCGGGGTACGTCTACCCTCAATTCTAAAACTAGAATTGAGATGATTTAATAGATATCACCTGTTGAATTTAACCGTTTATACAAGGATTGCAAAGCAAATATACAACAGAACTCTCAAGACGTTGAATGTTGCTTCCACTCCTTGTTCCTTGATTCAAGGTGAATCAAGTCCTTCGATTGTTGTTGATAGACCTCCGATTCCAGCCCCTTTGTTGAATAACCATTAATTCTTCAAACCCTCGGCCCGGCTGATCTCAACTACAACAAATCGAACCCGAAATCTTCCCTTCAATTTCACTGAATCCGCTACTAGATTGACAAAGACTTCCTCTTCTCAATCACCTTCGCTCAGTTGAAAATTGATGAAGAATTCGTCCAAAAACCCCCAAACACAAACCAGTCTTGGAGGACAAAACCCTAACGGTTTTATTCAAGAAAAAACTTGTCACAAGCTTCAACCCGAACCGGATTCCCCAATCTCGGCTTCGAACCTTATCACCTTTAACCAATCACAAAGCACTTCAAAAATGGTTGTGTGTAGTTGATGTGTTGTGAGATGTTGAAGATGAATATGATGAATCTTGGACACCTATTTCACTTTTTCTTGTTTCTTTGAACACTTGAATCAATTTGACAAATGTTAGTTGATACAAGTAACCAAACTTCTATTTACAGTAACAAGCCAACCAACTCACTTAACAGCTTTTCAAACAGAGTGGGAAATACTTAAAAACTGAATTTGCGCACGAACGGTCGACCATAGCAGGTCTATGCGTCGACACATAGCCTGCAGTTTTGGACAATCTGAAAAGCACAACAGTATGCGTCAACCATAGGTCGCCGTGCGCTGACCCGTGGGAAAGTGAAAGCTTCATGCGCCGACCCTGTGGTCGACTCAAGTCTTCATGCGCTGACCCGTGACCAACTGCACTATGTTATGTGCTGACCTGTGGTCGACTCAAGGCTCCATGCGCTGACCCGTGACCAACTGCACTATGTTATGCGCCGACCTGTGGTCGACTCAAGCCTCCATGCGCTGACCCGTGACCAACTGCACTATGTTATGCGCCTACCTGTGGTCGACTCAAGCCCTGCAAATCTGCAAAAATTCAGATTTTTGTCGTTTTCATGCATTTTGTCATGACCACATTTTATCCACATATGTTGTATGAAATATAACAGTTTAGATGAACATAGAAAAGGATATGATAGGTGATATGTTGCATTTGTTTTGTAGAGGTGGAATCGACAATGTCGATTCATCCATGGTGGTCATTTGTCATCATCGAAGCCTATGATCGTATGTTGTATGACAGTTTCCCCTTACACCAGACACATGACTGGAAGCAAAAACCTGTTGATTGACCTCCAACCTCATGCCACCAGCAATGTAACTTTTGGTGATGGAGCAAAGGGTGAAATCAAGGGGATTGAAAAGTTGAACTGTCCTGGAGTCCCTAACCTTGATAATGTGCTGCTTGTTAAAGGATTGACTGCAAACCTGATTAGTATCAATCAATTATGTGACCAAGGTCTAAATGTAAACTTCATAGAAACTGAATTCTTGATTACTAATGCAAAAAATGAGGTGATCATGAGAGGAGTCAGGTCTAAGGACAACTGCTATATGTGGAATTCTCAAGAAACTATCTATTCATCAATATGTTCTCTAGCTAAAGAAGAAGAAGAAGTGAAACTATGGCATCAAAAACTGGATCATTTGCATCTTAAAGGAATGAAGAGAATTATATATGTTGAAGTTGTTAGAGGAATCCCAAAATTAAAGATTGATGAAGGAAGAGTTTGTGGTGAATGTCAGATTGGAAAGCAGACAAAGATGTCACATCAGAAGATCAAACATGACACCACATCTAGAGTGCTGGAACTTCTCCACATGGACTTGATGGGACCTATGCAGGTGGAAAGTCTTGGTGGGAAAAGGTATGCTTATGTTGTGGTTGACGACTTCTCCAGATATACCTGGGTGAATTTTATAAGGGAAAAATGTGATGTGTTTGATGTGTTCAAAGATCTTTGCCAAAGACTTCAAAGAGAAAGAGAGAGTCATGTTATCTGAATCAGAAGTGATCATGGGAAAGAATTTGAGAACAATAAATTTGTTGAATTCTATTCATCTGAAGGAATTGGTCATGAGTTCTCTTCTCCCATTACCCCTCAGCAAAATTGTATGGTGGAAAGGAAAAATATAACTCTCCAATAATCTTCTAGAGCTATGATTCATGCTAAGAAGTTGCCTTACCACTTCTGGGCCGAAGCTATGAACACAGTCCGTTATGTTCACAACAGGGTAACCTTGAGGAAATGGACCCCAACCACTTTACATGAAGTCTGGAAGGGAAGAAGACCTAATGTCAAATACTTCCATGTGTTTGGTAGTAAATGTTATATCCTGGCTGATCGTGAACAAAGAAGGAAAATAGACCCCACGAGTGATGAAAGAATATTTTTGGGCTACTCAACAAACAGCAGAGCCTTTAGAGTTTTTAATTCCAGGATAAAAGTTATGATGAAATTTATCAATGTTGTTGTTGATGATCAAGAAACTGATGTCACATACGATGTTGAAACATTTCTGAATGATGGCCCAGCTGATCTCCTGGACAAAAGTAATGAGAGTGAGTCCACTCAAGCTGAACCTAAAGCTGATAAAGTTAATAAGGGACCCTCTATCAGAATTTAGAAGGATCATCCTAAAGATCTCATTATATGAGACCCAAATAAAGGGGTCACCACTAGATCAAGGGAAGTGATCTCACATGCCTGTTTTGTGTCCAAGATTGAGCCTAAGAATGTCAAAGAAGCCTTAACTGCTGAATTCTGGATCAATAACATGCAGGAAGAGTTAGGCCAATTCAAGAGAAATGAAGTGCGGGAATTGGTTCCAAGACCTGAAGGAATAAATATTATTGGAACAAAGTGGGTTTACAAGAATAAATCTGATGAAAAAGGTGTGGTTACTAAAAATAAAGCAAGATTGGTAGCACAAGGATACACTCAAGTTGAAGGAGTTGACTTTGATGAAACATTTGCTCCTGTAGCTCGCCTGGAGTCCATTAGATTATTGCTAGGATTGACATGTATTCTGAAGTTTAAACTCTTCCAAATGGATGTGAAAAGTGTCTTCTTAAATGACTACTTAAATGAGGAAGTGTATGTTGAACAACCTAAGGGGTTCACAGACGCAAATCTTCCAAAGCATGTGTATAAGTTGAGGAAAGCTCTCTATATGTTAAAACAAGCTCCTAGAGCTTGGTATGAGAGACTTACAATGTTTCTCATTGACAATGGATATAGAAAGGGAGGCATTGATAAGACTTTATTTGTCAAAGATGAAGGAGGAAAGCTCATGGTGGCTCAGATATATGTGGATGATATTGTGTTTGGTGGGATGTCAAGTAAGATGGTTCAACATTTTGTTGAGCAAATGCAGTATGAATTTGAAATGAGCCTTGTTGGAAAACTAACCTATTTTCTTGGCCTGCAAGTCAAGAAAATGGAAGATTATATCTTTCTATCTCAAAGTAAATATGCCAAAAATATTCTCAAGTTTGACATGGAGAATGCAAGCCATAAGAGGACACCTGCTCCTACTCATCTGAAAGTGTCTAAAGATGAAAATTGTGTCAGTGTGGATCAAAGTCTCTACAGAAGCATGATAGGGAGTCTGCTATATCTCACAGCAAGCAGACCTGACATTGCTTTTGTTGTAGGTGTATGTGTAATACCCCAAAATTTACCCTTTATTTTTCCTGGAAGCATACACTTTACACCTCATGCATGCATTCATTTTTAGGTCATTTAGCATTTGCATTTCATCATGGCAATCGGAATCGGATCCAAGAAGCTTGAACATCATCTAGGACACTTTGTGGGCTCTATTTAGATGATCAGTCAACACAAGGGAAATAATTGAGTTACTTCCAACAGGGGTCTATTCGTCAGTCAAAACGTTAATCTTGAAGGAGCAAAGGTTTGTTCATGAGCTGTCATGCTCGCTAGGCGAAGCCCACGTGTTTTAAAAAAAAACGGAAAACGAAAAAAAATAAATAATAAAATAAAGAAAAATAAATAAATAAATAAAAGAAAAAATCTTGGACTTGGACCTCTCTCATTTGAGCCCACAGGTCCACAAAAATCAGGTTATAAATTCAGAGTTTCAGTGAAACAAAAGGCATTCTATTCCTATTACCCTGGCTGGAAAAAGATTGTGAGAGAAGAGCTAACAGAGTTCAGAGCAGCCTCCAAACCCTTAAGGGAACTCAACTGCACAGAATCACCTCTGCCTCACATAAACCCAAAAGATTATTTTGTAAACCTCACGGGTGCAACTCAATTTCAATCAAGCTCTCCAATCAGGTTTGCCCTTATTCCCATTACCTTAGAGCTTTGAATTTGAATACTCTGAATGTTTGAGGTATTATGGGTGAATTTGATACCCTTTTGATGCATGTATTTTTTGTGAATTTTAATGGCATGATTCATGTGGTTACATTTTGATTTGGGGGCAACCCTTGATTACCCTATTTTTTTGTCTCTAACTTGTTTGTTGAGTTTTTGTGAGGGCTCACATGACTTTTGCAGGGATAACTTGCGTGGTTTTCCACTTTATTTGTGGGATACCCCCTGGAGGTTCATTCCGGTTACCTGTACTGACCCACTTTCTTTGATGATGTTAGCTTGGAGGGATCTCAGGGTTTATCATTCCTTTAATTGTTGTTACCTCGGATCTTCATCCGTGTGGTACCTTTTACATTTTTCCCGCATTTTACTGCTTTCCTAGCTGGAAGACCTCGATATGAGGCAATGTTTTTGTGTTTTTTTTACAGGTTCCTTCGTCAAGGACTGCCTTTTTGCATGAGCATCCCAAACCCTAACCCTTCATTGATTTTTCTTCTCCTAAACACATGTTTACTCCTTCTACTACAGGCGAGTAAGTCTCCAAAGGTCGAGCATCCGGTAGATTGCGTAGTAACGTCGTTCGTCCAAAACCCAATCCATAACCCCGTAGTTAGCCGAACTACGGCTTGCTCTGATTCTCATTCCAGATGAGATACGTAGGCATAAGACGCGATGTCTTAGCGAGCACACATCCCCCCAACCCATAGGTCAGCCGAGCTACGAAGACTCTGATTCTCATATTCAGATGAGATACGTATGCAATGGATGCGACATCCGCGCGAGTCATTTTCAATTAACCCCTTTTTTAGTAAACAACACAAGATAAACTCACACCCTTTAGACAAGAACTACAAAAGTGGATCCCGTAGAGTACTACGGATGCGTAGGGGTGCTAATACCTTCCCTTCGCATAACCGACTCCCGAACCCAAGATTTGGTTGCGAGACCTTGTCTTTTCCTTTCCTCTTTTCAGGTTTACTTCGAGCGTTTCCTTTCCATCCTTTGGGATAAATAACGCATGGTGGCGACTCTTCTGTCATTTTCTCTCAGCGGTTGTTTTTTCGCACACTGTATTTTTCAGGTTGCGACAGCTGGCGACTCTGCTGGGGACCCGGTTTCCCTAAGCGAGTCCCTCATAGATTTTGTAGTTTGTTTGTTTATTGGGTGTTCATGCTTTTGTACAGTTATTTATTTATCTGCTTTACCTTATTGTATTGTGTACATATCATTGTTGTATCTGTTGGCTGGCTATGGCTGCTTGGTGATCTTTGTGAGATGAGTTTTATACCCGAACTCAAGTGCACTTAGGATAGGAGAATGGCATAGTCTTATCGACTTGTGCGGAGTTATTCCTTAGCAAGTTGACTTGCAAGCCCATTCACTTGGTGGAGGTCATGTTGAGATCAATAATGTCACACAAGTAAGTTGTGGTTAGACATTACTTTTTCCAATATAGACCTTAGAAGCCGAGGACCTTAGTTTACCAAACCCATCTTGGCCTATTCGTAGGACGTAGTGTGAAAGTCGTTCAAGTGTAAGATTTGATACGATTGTTACGCGATACTACACTCACAAGAGTCTCTCTTGAGAATATTTTTGGAATGTGAGTAGTCGTTCCTCCGATAATATCCGAAAGATGGGATTATGACTATGGGAACCTTTTGTAGAACATGTTTGGCAGGTTTAAACCTTAGTACACTCCTTTTGGGTGGTTCTTAACCTAAACTCCATGCTCGTGACTTGCAACAAACCCTTGATTCATGGTTAATCCGATCAGGTATCCTTAATATCAATGAAACTTGGGTGTTGATAAGGTGTAAACCATAATCCACCAAAATGGGTGGTTGATATTAAGGATAACATGATCCATTCCATGACCTTTGTTTGGTGTGCTCTTAATTTCTCTCCAGACAGTGCAACCTGACAGATGTTCAAGCAGATACAGCGATCCTGATTCCCATGCCACTGCACTGCATTCACATCATTTTGCATTCATAATCATTCACACATGTTTATCCATTTCTGTGGGGTTTATATCTTCTACTTAATTCTAGTCGGAATTTTCTTGGTTCTCATCAACGACTTAGTCTTTTTTTTTTACATCGTTTATCTATTTAGAGATTGGAATCAAGGGGGTAGAATACCTTTGGAATTGATAAGCATGTCATTGCATTTACATATTCATTAGCATGTCTTGCATAACAGGTACCTCCACAGTGTTCTCAGTTTGTTTGGTGTTCCATCAGCAGGATAGCTGACCCAGGCATTCACCGGTACGGTACTCGCAGAAACCAACAGAGAGTAATGGAAAGCCTACAGGCAGAGTTCGCCGAGATGAAAATCCGCATGAATCAATTCATGGATGTGGTTCAAGGGGTGGCTCAGGGACAACAAGAGCTCAGGCAGATGATATAGAGGAATCCCCCTGCTCAACCAGAGACGGTGACTGATCCTCCAGCTGGAGAGGCTAACGGACCCAATGGACGGGGCCTATCCCAATCCTACATGTCACCTCCGGTCAACAGCCCGTTCATGATGATTAGGACGATCAATTCCCCCTGCTGTAGGAAGACTTTGGTATGGTTCATGGTGTGGACACCATGTTTAGAGGATTGGAAGAGAGGTTGAAGGCAGTGGAAGGACAGAATCCTCTGGGAGTAGATGTTGCTGACTTGGGGCTGGTCCTAGGTGTGAGAGTGCCACCGAAATTCAAGGTCCCGATATTTGACAAATACAATGGCAACTCTTGCCCGAAGACCCATGTGCAAGCCTATTTCCGTAAAATGGTTGCATACTCCGATGACGAAAAGTTGCTTATGTACATTTTCCAGGACAACCTAGCTGGGGCATCCCTGGAATGGTATATGAGGCTGGACAGAGCCCACATCCGCTGTTGGAGGGATTTGGCTGAGGCTTTCGTGAAGCAGTATCAATATAATGCAGACATGGCTCCGGACAGAACTCAACTTCAAAATCTGTCTCTTAAAAGCAATGAGTGCTTCAGAGAATACGCTCAACGCTGGAGAGAAACAGCTTCCCGTGTTCAACCTCCTATGTTGGAGAAAGAAATGGCTAACATGTTCATGAACACTCTGCCAGGACCTTATCTGGAGCGCCTGGTGGGTTGCAATGCCTCCAATTTTGCTGATGTAGTCTTTACCGGAGAGAGGGTGGAGAATTACCTGAGGACATACAAGACCCAGAGCAGAGATGGATCTTCATCAGGGGTGAAGAAGCCGTTCATTCAGGGACAGAAGAGGAGAGAAGGGGATGCAAGTGCCATATCTTCTTATCAGAACAGGGATAACCGGAGGAATAACTTTCAGAACTATCATCAACAACCGTATGTTGCGGCTGTGACCATTCCAGCTGCAGCACCACTACAACAACAACAACCACAGCGTCAACCAGCTCAGTACCAACCACAACAACCGGGTAACAGACCTGCCTATCAACCGAGGCCAAGGACGATGGACTGGCGTTTCGACACTCTTCCAATGTCGTACACTCAGTTGCTTTCTAGTCTTCAACAACTATAACTTATGTAGTTGCGCACTCTGGCTCCTCCCGTTGGTAGGCTTCCGGTGGGTTATGACGCCAACGCTAGGTGTAGCTTCCACTATGGGGCACCTCACCATAATATTGAGATCTGCAAAGCTTTTAAGCACGTAGTTCAGGACCTCATTGATTCAAAGGCCGTTAACTTTGCACCAGCTCCTAATGTCGTCAACAATCCCATGCCCCAGCATGGTGGAGCCAACGCTAACATGGTTGAAGGAGAAGTCAAATTAGTCTTTGCGGTCAACAATGAAGACGGGGATAGTGATTGCGACATCGATAACTGGGTGCGTTCGAGGATCCCGGGTGAAGTTCTCAACAATTGGTCTTTTGAGGAGATTGTCCAAGCCACTTGTCTGGAGGAGTAATTTTCTTTGTTTATTCATGCATATCCGTCTTACGTTCCGCCAGGGCGTAATGACTCATTGTAGGGCTCATCTATGTGACACTTGCATTTTTTATCATAAATAAAGGACGTCTTTTTGCATTCAAATATTTCGTTCCTTGTCTTTCTATTTTTGCAGTTTTTAAAAAAATGGCAATGTTTTGTTTAGTTTCCACTTTTTTTTTCTTTTTTTTTCACACTCATAAGCACATACCATCACTCATGCAGATGCACATCACCGAATCCTATTGATAACGGTTCTGCTATGGCTCGCTTCGACTTTGAAAATCCAATCTTTCAAGCTGAAGAAAAGGGTGATGAAGACTGTGAACTCCCTGAAGAACTTACCAGTTTATTAAAACAAGAGGAAAGGGTCATTCAACCGCATCAAGAGTCTGTTGAAGTGATTAATCTCGGCACCGAGGACGCCAAGAGAGAAATCAAGATAAGGGCTGCTTTAGAAGACAATGTGAAGAAGGGGCTGATTGAATTGCTGCAAGAATATGTTGACATCTTCGCTTGGTCTTATCAGGACATGCCAGGGCTTGACACAGACATCGTGGTACATCGCTTGCCGCTCAAAGAAGGTTGTCCTCCGGTTAAGCAGAAGCTCAGAAGAACAAGACCAGAGATGGCTGTCAAGATAAAGGAAGAAGTGCAAAAACAGTTGGATGCAGGGTTTCTAGCAGTCACAAATTATCCGCCATGGGTTGCAAATATCGTTCCGGTACCTAAGAAGGATGGAAAGGTACGGATGTGTGTTGACTACCGGGATCTGAACAGGGCTAGTCCTAAAGATGATTTCCCCTTACCTCACATTGACGTTTTGGTGGATAACACAGCTCAGTTCTCGGTATTCTCCTTCATGGATGGCTTTTCTGGCTATAATCAAATTAAGATGGCACCAGAAGACATGGAGAAGACGACATTCATAACTCCATGGGGAACCTTCTGCTACAAGGTGATGCCGTTTGGTCTGAAAAATGACGGAGCAATATATCAACGAGCGATGGTGACTCTGTTCCATGATATGATTCATCATGAAATCGAGGTTTATGTTGATGATATGATTGCCAAATCTCAGACAGAAGAAGAACATTTGGTGAATTTGCAGAAACTGTTTGAGCGTTTGAGGAAATTCAAGCTGAGGCTTAATCCGAACAAGTGTACTTTTGAGGTGAAATCTGGAAAACTACTGGGTTTTGTTGTTAGCGGAAAAGGGATTGAGGTGGATTCGGCCAAAGTGAAAGCGATACAGGAAATGCCTGAGCCAAGAACAGAGAAACAAGTCTGTGGTTTCTTAGGGAGGTTGAACTACATTTCAAGGTTCATCTCTCACCTAACAGCCACGTGTGAGCCAATATTCAAATTGTTGAGAAAAGATCAGGCTATCAGGTGGAATGATGATTGTCAAAGGGCGTTCAAGAAGATAAAAAAGTATTTGCAGAACCCTCCTATACTTATGCCTCCGGTCTCAGGGAGATCGCTGATTATGTATTTGATAGTACTAGACAATTCCATGGGTTGTGTTCTCGGTCAACACGACGAGACAGGTAGGAAAGAGCATGACATCTGTAACACCCCGATAAAATATGATAATTATTTAATTTAAGTTAATAGTATATTTATTAATTTAATTAAATAATTGAAATATTATTTGGATTATTATTATTGGAATAATAAAGTTGGAATCAGTAAAGAGTCCCATTTTAGTAAAAAGGTTTACACGTGAAAACAGAGAAGCGACCAAAAAGTGGAAAAAGGGCAAAAAGGAAGAGCAAGAGAAAAAGGGTAGAAGAAAGGAAAAGCTTGAAGTTAAAGGATTGCCGGATTAACTCAGGTAAGGGGGTTTATCGTCGTTTAATGGGTATTATGGGTTAACATGTAATAGGTAGTAATAAGCCATTGAATCGACTCTAATTAGAATGATGAATGCTGCAATTTGTGAACTTTTGGATGAATGAGATATGGGTTTATAATTGAAGAAAATTCGTAGGAATTAGATGTAATAAGGGTAGAAATTGTGAAATTGAATGGGTAGGATCTATGTTAGATAATATGAACGAATGCTGTGTAAAAAATTGGACCGTGGGAGGTTGGATTTGGGAAATCTCGTAGCAGAGAAAAACCCATAGCAGATCTGGAATTCTGGGTTCTGGTCATACGCGTATGGCACTAGGCAATACGCGTATGAGATGGTCTAGTACGCGTATGGGGTGAGGCCATACGCGTATGAATGAAGAAGATGATGTTCTAACGTGGTTTTGTCTCTGTTGGTACGCGTATGGGAGAGGTGTTACGCGTAGCATACGCGTATGAGACAGGCCATACGCGTATGGGCTTGGCTAGGAAATGTGCCATACGCATATGGGCATGAGGCATACGCGTATGGGCAGAAGTTTGATTTTTTTGAGCTGTTGTTGTGCAGTTTTGGTCGTTTCAGCTGAATGATGTAATTTAACTGATGTATGATATAGTAGGGATCATTTCCCGTTGTTTTGGGCAGTACAAGCATTAGTAGAGTGTGCTAATACTGTGATTTATTATTTGGCATGACATGATATGATTCTGTGATAAATATGCTGATGATGTATGATGGTATGCATAATGCTGTGAATATTTCTATTATGTATGCAATTGTGGATGGACTGTTGATGGCTTAGAGTGTGAGCATATGTCCATTGTGGATTGTTGTTGATGGTTGTATGCTAGGTGATTTAGCGTGCATAGCGTAGCCTTTATGGTGGTAGCTAATTCCCATAGTGAGGAATTAGTGAGTGAGTTATTGTGGATTGTTGTTGATGTTTGCATGCTAGGTGATTTAGCGTGCATAGCATAGCCTTTGTGGTGGTAGCTAATTCCCATGGTGAGGAATTAGTGAGTGAGTCACTAGGTCTCAAATGAGTGGGACTAGTGAGCTTGGTAGCCGTATCTGGGTTTGATCGGTGAGGTTGAACTATGTGTTCACGAATAGTCGGTACCGCATGCATGGAGTCGCATTTCATAATGTATGTATGGCGTATAATATGAATGGATGTATTCCAATATTATACGTGTGTTTTGTGTTTGTGTTGAGTATGATTATGAGTTGATGTTGCCGTTGCTGAATGTGTGATCTGATTAGGGTGATGAATGTGTTAATTTACTTAACATTACATGATATTTTATAATGCTTATTATATCGATTGAGGAACTCACCCTTACAACTATGTTTCAGGTAACGAGCAGTGATTGAGTAGAAGCTAGTGCTTGGAGTCTAGTGTAGTTCCTTAGTGGGTCATGCTCTGGTATATGTAACATCGGGACGGGATGTTTTACCTTGTTTTCATTTTTGGTTGTTGAACAATTTTACATGTAATGTGTTACATGGTTTGAATATTGTTGGATTTCTATCCGCTGCGAATTGTGCAATGTTTTATTTTGATTAATAAATGAGCATGACAAGTTATTTTGGTGAATGGTGTGAAGTGTCAAGTGTGACACCCTGAAATTGCATATCTACTCTGATTTATATTTTGTTGTTTTAATTAATTATTGGGGTATTTTAGAAGGGTGTTACATTAGTGGTATCAGAGCATAGTCGGTCGAGTTGAGTCGTAATTATTTTGTTTCCTTGTATGTGATAGGTGTTGTGTAACCCTATCAGTACTTATTGTTTTAACTTGTTGGATTAATTCAGAATAGAGATGGCTGGAAGAGGTAGAGACGATGTTGCGATTGCTGAGGCTCTGGGTATGCTAGCTGGAGTACTTGGAGGGAATCCGAATGTTGTGGGATTGGGAGCTGCTCGTCAACTGAGTGAGTTCCAGAAGAACAATCCTCCAATGTTCAAGGGAGCATACGATTCAGATGGTGCTCAGAAGTGGTTGAAGGAGATCGAGAGGATCTTCCGAGTGACTGAGTGTGCCGATAACCAGAAGGTCAGGTTCGGTACGTATATGCTGTCAGAGGAAGCAGATGATTGGTGGGTTGCTGCCCGCACTGAGTTGGAAGCTGCTGGGAATGCTGAGATCACTTGGGCGGTGTTCAAAGAGAGATTCATGAGAAAGTACTTTCCAGAGGATGTCAGAGGAAAGAAAGAGATAGAGTTCTTAGAATTGAAGCAGGGCAACCGGTCTGTTACTGAGTATGCTGCTAAGTTCACAGAGTTGTCGAAGTATTACACTCCTTATGATGAGGCTACTGGGGAATTTTCAAAATGTGTGAAGTTTGAGAACGGGTTACGTCCCGAGATCAAGCAGGCTATTGGGTATCAGCGGATTAGAGTGTTTTCTGACTTGGTTGACTGTTGCAGGATTTTTGAACAGGCTACCAAGGCCAGAGCGGAGAGCTATCAGCAGAGGGTTGATAGGAAAGGCAAGAATCAGAATGATCGTGGGAAACCGTATGCAGCTGGCAAAGGTTTCCAGAGACAGAGTGGGATGAAGAGACTTAGTGGGGGAGACTCCAGTGCCCCTGCTAAGTGTTACAGATGTGGCCAGGCTGGACATCATGTCCATGAGTGTACCAGTACTGAGAAGAAGTGTTTCAAGTGTGGCAAAGGTGGTCACTTGGCTGCAGAGTGCCGGTTGAAGACTATGACTTGTTTCAACTGTGGAGAGGTGGGTCATATCAGTCCACAGTGTCCTAAGCCGAAGAAAGAGAACCAGTCGGGAGGCAAGGTCTTTGCTTTATCGGGTTCTGAGACTTCTGCAGATGATCGTTTGATCCGAGGTACATGTTATATTAATGGCTTTCCTCTTGTAGCTATTATTGACACAGGTGCGACTCATTCCTTTATATCTTTGGATTGTGCTGTGAAACTTAAATTAGAGATATCTGAGATGCATGGGAGTATGGTGATTGATACTCCTGCGAAGGGTTCAGTGACTACTACTTCAGTTTGTTTAAATTGTCCTTTGAGTATTTTTGGTAGAGACTTTGGGATGGACCTCGTGTGTCTTCCACTAGTGCAGATTGATGTTATCCTGGGTATGAACTGGTTGGTGTTTAACCGAGTTTATATCAACTGTTTTGATAAGACTGTGATCTTTCCTGAGATTGAGGAAGGAAAGAGTTTGTTCCTATCAGCAAGGCAGGTGGATGAGGCAGTAGCAGATGGGGCAGAGTTGTTTATGCTGTTAGCGACTTTGGAGGCTAAAGATAAACTGGTGATTTGCGATCTAGCCGTGGTGTGTGATTTTCCTGATGTGTTTCCGGAAGAAGTGAATGAATTACCGCCAGAACATGAAGTTGAGTTCTCGATTGATTTGGTACCTGGTACTAGGGCGATATCGATGGCTCCGTACCGTATGTCTGCTGTTGAGTTAACTGAATTGAAGAGTCAGCTGGAAGATCTGTTGGATAAGAAATTTATTCGTCCGAGTGTGTCACCGTGGGGCGCACCAGTGTTATTGGTTAAGAAGAAAGAAGGTACTATGAGGTTGTGTGTGGACTACAGGCAACTGAATAAAGTGACGATCAAGAATCGGTATCCTTTGCCGAGGATTGATGATTTGATGGATCAGTTGGTTGGTGCGAGTGTGTTCAGCAAAATAGATTTGAGATCGGGGTATCATCAGATACGTGTGAAAACTGAGGATATTCAGAAGACTGCTTTCAGAACAAGGTATGGACATTATGAGTATTCTGTAATGCCTTTTGGTGTGACTAATGCGCCTGGGGTATTTATGGAGTATATGAATAGGATTTTCCATCCGTACCTAGACAAGTTTGTTGTGGTGTTTATTGACGATATTTTGGTGTATTCGAAATCTGAAGAGGAGCATGCCGAACATTTGAGAGTGGTTTTAGGAGTTCTACGAGAAAAGAAGTTATTTGCTAAACTGTCCAAGTGTGAATTTTGGTTAGAAGAGGTTAGTTTTCTTGGTCATGTGGTTTCAAGAGGTGGCGTTGCTGTTGATCCTTCTAAGATAGAAGCGGTATCTAAGTGGGAAGCTCCGAAGTCAGTTTCTGAGATAAGGAGTTTTCTTGGACTTGTAGGTTATTATAGGAAATTCATTGAGGGATTTTCTAAGTTGGCGTTACCGTTGACGATGTTGACTAGAAAGGGGCAAGCGTTTGTTTGGGACTCAAAATGTGAAGAAGGTTTCCAAGAGTTAAAGAGAAGGTTAACTACTGCTCCTATTCTGATATTACCAAGTCCGTCGGAACCATTTGAGGTTTACTGTGATGCTTCATTGTTGGGTTTGGGTGGTGTTTTGATGCAGAATAAGCAGGTTGTAGCTTATGCTTCGAGACAACTGAAGGT
The DNA here is from genome assembly GCF_024323335.1 of Lathyrus oleraceus. Lineage (NCBI taxonomy): Eukaryota > Viridiplantae > Streptophyta > Magnoliopsida > Fabales > Fabaceae > Lathyrus > Lathyrus oleraceus. The sequence continues at coordinate 514,736,737 of NC_066584.1, forward strand.
TCATGAGAGGAACTATCCGACACACGATTTAGAGTTGGCAGCTGTGGTATTTGTTCTGAAGTTATGGAGGCATTACTTGTAAGGGTCAAGATTTGAGGTTTTCAGTGACCATAAAAGTTTAAAGTATTTGTTTGATCAGAAAGAGCTGAATATGAGACAGAGGAGATGGTTAGAGTTTCTGAAGGATTATGACTTTGGTTTGAATTACCATCCGGGTAAAGCAAACGTAGTGGCTGATGCGTTGAGTCGGAAATCATTGCATATGTCTATGTTAATGGTTAAGGAATTGGATTTAATTGAGTAGTTTAGAGACTTGAGTTTGGTGTGTGAGAGTACTCACAATAGTGTTAAATTGGGAATGTTGAAGTTAACGAGTGGTATTTTGGATGGGATTAGAGAGGGTCAGAAATCCGATGTGCTTTTGGTTGATAAGTTGACTCTAGTGAATCAAGGTCAAGGTGGTGAATTCAGAGTTGATGAGAATGGTGTTTTGAAATTTGGTAATCGGGTGTGTATCCCGGATGTTACCGAACTTAAGAAGAGTATTCTTGAGGAAGGACATCGTAGTGGCCTGAGTATTCATCCTGGGGCTACGAAGATGTATCATGATTTGAAAAAGTTATTTTGGTGGCCGGGAATGAAAAGAGAAATTGCGAGTTTTGTTTATTCTTGTTTGACTTGTCAGAAGTCAAAGATTGAGCATCAGAAGCCGTCTGGGCTAATGCAACCGTTGGCTATTCCAGAGTGGAAGTGGGATAGTGTCAGTATGGATTTTGTTTCTGGTTTACCGAGGACAATTAAGAATTTTGAAGCTATTTGGGTGATTGTTGACAGATTGACAAAATCGGCTCATTTCATTCCGATCAGAATGGATTATCCGTTAGAGAGATTAGCTGAGTTGTATATTGAGAAAATTGTAAGTTTGCATGGTATTCCGTCGAGTATGGTTTCGGACAGAGATCCTAGATTTACATCGAAGTTCTGGGAAGGTTTGTAGAGGGCTTTGGGAACTAAGCTGAGATTGAGTTCTGCATATCATCCGCAGACTGATGGTCAGACTGAGAGGACGATTCAGTCACTGGAGGATCTTTTGAGGGCTGGTGTTTTGGAAAAGAGAGGTGCTTGGGATTGTTATTTACCTTTGATTGAGTTTACCTACAACAATAGTTTTCATTCGAGCATTGGTATGACACCGTTTGAAGCTTTGTATGGTAGGAGATGTCGAACACCTTTATGTTGGTATGAGTCCGGTGAGAGTGCTGTGGTTGGACCGGAGATTGTTCAACAAACTACGGAAAAGATTAAGATGATTCAGGAGAAGATGAGGATTGCTCAGAGTCGTCAGAAGAGTTATCACGACAAGAGGAGGAAGTCACTTGAGTTTCAAGAGGGAGATCATGTGTTCCTTCGTGTTACTCCGATAACTGGGGTTGGTCGAGCTTTGAAGTCGAAGAAGTTGACACCTCGATTTATTGGTCCTTATCAGATTTTAGAGAGGATAGGGGAGGTAGCCTATCGTATCGCTTTACCGCCGTCACTTGCGAATTTGCATGAGGTTTTTCATGTGTCTCAGTTGAGGAGGTACATTCCTGATCCGTCGCATGTGGTCCAAGTAGATGATGTACAGGTGAGAGATAACCTGACTGTTGAAACATCACCTATGAGGATCGAGGATCGAGAGTTGAAGCAGTTGCGGGGTAAAGAGATTGCTTTGGTAAAGGCAGCTTGGGGAGGACCAGCAGGTGGCAATGTGACTTGGGAACTTGAGAGTCAGATGAGGGAGTCTTATCCAGAGTTATTCGCTTGAGGTATGTTTTCGAGGACGAAAACTCTTTTAGTGGGGGAGAGTTGTAACACCCCGATAAAATATGATAATTATTTAATTTAAGTTAATAGTATATTTATTAATTTAATTAAATAATTGAAATATTATTTGGATTATTATTATTGGAATAATAAAGTTGGAATCAGTAAAGAGTCCCATTTTAGTAAAAAGGTTTACACGTGAAAACAGAGAAGCGACCAAAAAGTGGAAAAAGGGCAAAAAGGAAGAGCAAGAGAAAAAGGGTTGAAGAAAGGAAAAGCTTGAAGTTAAAGGATTGTCGGATTAACTCAGGTAAGGGGGGGTTTATCGTCGTTTAATGGGTATTATGGGTTAACATGTAATGGGTAGTAATAAGCCATTGAATCGACTCTAATTAGAATGATGAATGCTGCAATTTGTGAACTTTTGGATGAATGAGATATGGGTTTATAATTGAAGAAAATTTGTAGGAATTAGATGTAATAAGGGTAGAAATTGTGAAATTGAATGGGTAGGATCTATGTTAGATAATATGAACGAATGCTATGTAAAAAATTGGACTGTGGGAGGTTGGATTTGGGAAATCTCGTAGCAGAGAAAAACCCATAGCAGATCTGGAATTCTGGGTTCTGGTCATACGCGTATGGCACTAGGCAATACGCGTATGAGATGGTCTGGTACGCGTATGGGGTGAGGCCATACGCGTATGAATGAAGAAGATGATGTTCTAACGTGGTTTTGTCTCTGTTGGTACGCGTATGGGAGAGGTGTTACGCGTAGCATACGCGTATGAGACAAGCCATACGTGTATGGGCTTGGCTAGGAAATGTGTCATACGCGTATGGGCATGAGGCATACGCGTATGGGCAGAAGTTTGATTTTTTTGAGCTGTTGTTGTGCAGTTTTGGTCGTTTCAGCTGAATGATGTAATTTAACTGATGTATGATATAGTAGGGATCATTTCCCGTTGTTTTGGGCAGTACAGGCATTAGTAGAGTGTGCTAATACTGTGATTTATTATTTGGCATGACATGATATGATTCTGTGATAAATATGCTGATGATGTATGATGGTATGCATAATGCTGTGAATATTTCTATTATGTATGCAATTGTGGATGGACTGTTGATGGCTTAGAGTGTGAGCATATGTCCATTGTGGATTGTTGTTGATGGTTGTATGCTAGGTGATTTAGAGTGCATAGCGTAGCCTTTATGGTGGTAGCTAATTCCCATGGTGAGGAATTAGTGAGTGAGTTATTGTGGATTGTTGTTGATGTTTGCATGCTAGGTGATTTAGCGTGCATAGCATAGCCTTTGTGGTGGTAGCTAATTCCCATGGTGAGGAATTAGTGAGTGAGTCACTAGGTCTCAAATGAGTGGGACTAGTGAGCTTGGTAGCCGTATCTGGGTTTGATCGGTGAGGTTGAACTATGTGTTCACGAATAGTCGGTACCGCATGCATGGAGTCGCATTTCATAATGTATGTATGGCGTATAATATGAATGGATGTATTCCAATATTATACGTGTGTTTTGTGTTTGTGTTGAGTATGATTATGAGTTGATGTTGCCGTTGCTGAATGTGTGATCTGATTAGGGTGATGAATGTGTTAATTTACTTAACATTACATGATATTTTATAATGCTTATTATATCGATTGAGGAACTCACCCTTACAACTATGTTTCAGGTAACGAGCAGTGATTGAGTAGAAGCTAGTGCTTGGAGTCTAGTGTAGTTCCTTAGTTGGTCATGCTCTGGTATATGTAACATCGGGACGGGATGTTTTACCTTGTTTTCATTTTTGGTTGTTGAACAATTTTACATGTAATGTGTTACATGGTTTGAATATTGTTGGATTTCTATCCGCTGCGAATTGTGCAATGTTTTATTTTGATTAATAAATGAGCATGACAAGTTATTTTGGTGAATGGTGTGAAGTGTCAAGTGTGACACCCTGAAATTGCATATCTACTCTGATTTATATTTTGTTGTTTTAATTAATTATTGGGGTATTTTAGAAGGGTGTTACAACATCTACTACCTGAGTAAGAAATTCACAGATTGTGAGTTGAGATACTCAATGCTTGAAAAAACATGTTGTGCACTTGCATGGGCTGCTAAGCGATTGAGACAATACATGCTGTCTTACACAACCTTACTGATCTACAAAATGGATCCAGTCAAGTATATATTTGAGAAGCCAGCTCTCACCAGAAGAGTTGCTCGTTGGTAAATGGTACTGACAAAGTACGACATCTAGTATACTTCCCAGAAAGCCATCAACGGAATATTCAGTCAGACTATCTTGCTCAACAACCGGTTTAAGATTATGAGCCGATGAAGTTTGATTTTCCAGATGAAGACATCATGTTCCTCAAGATGAAAGACTGTGAAGAGCCAGTTGTTGAAGAGGGACCTGATCCAGACGAAAAGTGGACTTTAATGTTTGATCGGGCCGTCAACGCCAGAGGAAGTGGAATTGGTATTGTCATTACAACTCCGAAAGGTGCCCACATGCCTTTCACCGCTCGTCTGACTTTCGAGTGCACCAATAATGAAGCTGAGTATGAAGCCTGTATCTTGGGTCTTGAGCAAGCCATTGATTTGAGAATCAAGACTTTGGACATCTTCGGAGATTCAGCTCTGGTAATCAATTAAGTGAATGGTGATTGGAACACTCTCCAGCCTACTCTGGTCCCCTACAGAGATTACACGAGAAGACTGTTGACTTTCTTCACAACAGTAAAGCTGTACCATATACCTCGTGATGAGAACCAGATGGCAGATGCTCTTGCTACTCTATCCTCCATGATCACGGTGATCCGTTGGAACCATGCTCCCAAGATCGACGTGATGCGCCTTGACAGGGCCGCGTATGTGTTTGCTGCTGAACTGGTAGTTGACGACAAGCCCTGGTATCACGACATCAAGCGCTTTCTGAAGAATCAAGAGTACCCTGCAGGGGCATCCAACAATGATAGAAAGACTTTGAGAAGATTGGCAGGAAGTTTCTTCTTGAACAAAGACGATGTTCTGTATAAGAGGAACTTCGACATGGTTTTGCTCAGATGCATGGACAGACACGAAGCAGACATGTTAATGCAGGAAGTTCATGAAGGCTCTTTCGGTACTCATGCCGACGGACATGCAATGGCTAAGAAATTGTTGAGAGCAGGTTATTACTGGATGACCATGGAATCTGATTGTTTCAAATATGCTCGGAAGTGCCATAAATGCCAGATTTATGCTGATAAGGTGCATGTGCCGCCGAATCCTTTGAATGTGATGTATTCGCCGTGACCTTTCGCTATGTGGGGCATTGATATGATTGGAAAGATTGAGCCGACCGCTTCCAATGGGCATCACTTCATCCTTGTTGCCATCGACTATTTCACCAAGTGGGTCGAAGCAGCATCATTTGCGAAGGTCACCAGACATGTGGTTGCCCGATTCATCAAGAAAGAAATCATTTGTCGCTATGGGATTCCCGAAAGAATCATTACTGATAATGGTTCTAATCTCAATAACAAAATGATGAAGGAGTTGTGCCAGAACTTCAACATTCAGCATCACAATTCTTCCCCTTACCGCCCTAAGATGAACGGTGTTGTTGAAGCGGCAAATAAGAACATAAAGAAGATTGTGCAGAAGATGGTCATTACGTACAGAGATTGGCATGAGATGCTACCCTTCGCCTTGCATGGGTACCTTACTTCAGTACGTACATCGACCGGGGCAACCCCTTACTCCCTTGTGTATGGTATGGAAGCAGTCCTACCTGTTGAAGTGGAGATTCCTTCTCTAAGAGTCCTGTTGGATGTCAAGTTAGACGAAGCTGAATGGATTCGGACAAGGTTCAATGAGTTGAGTCTTATCAAAGAGAAGCGAATGGCAGCCATTTGTCATGGGCAGTTGTATCAAAGTCAGATGAAGAGAGCCTTTGACCAGAAAATGCGTCCTCGATGCTTCCATGTCGGAGATTTGGTGTTGAAAAGGATCCTTCCTCCTCAGACAGATCACAGGGGCAAGTGGACTCCTAACTATGATGGACTGTATATTGTCACCAAGGTTTTTGATGGTGGGGCCTTAATGCTTGCAACGATGGATGGTGAAAACTTCACTTCCCCAGTGAACTCAGACGCAGTTAAAAAATACTTCGCATGAAATAGACCCGCTGGACAATAAAAAGAGTAGTCCAGGCAAAAATGAGCATCCCGGCGAACCAAGAAAATGAAAAAGGTTCGGGCAAAATTAGGGATTAAAAGTGAAAAGATTGTACACCTGGTAAGTTGAAAACCTGAAAAGGCAACTTAGGCAAAAATGGGTATCCCGGTGGATTGAAAACCCGAAAAGGGCGATCCAGGCAAAAATTAGGGATTAAATGAATGACTGCGATCTGAGTAGTTCTGAATCTCATCTCGTGTCAATGATTGGAAACTTTTGAAGGATAGGAAACAGTCCAATCACTCTTTTCAGAAAGCTTATCATCTGGAGGATCTTGAAGACGAGTAAGTCATAGCAGAATTGGAACCCAATAGAAATCCATTTCACATTGCCATTAGATTAATGTTTGTTTTTATCTGTTGTGCGATTACCTCTTTCCAAGGATTGCTTCCTGATGTAAATGCCTATTCAGAGGTCGTTCAATCAATAAAATCATGTTATTTAGTATATCTCTGTTTTCATTTTCATTTTTCTGTTTTGTTTGCAAAAATGACGCATAAGAGCTTTACAGGTACATGCTTAATAAACATTTAAAATTGCTGTAAATTTTAAGTGCTTTGGATCGTCTATTTAGAACAGGTACCCTCGGGGCATTTCCTTAAAATCCCCTACAGATGATCGTGAATGTTTTCCGCCAACAGACGAATTCGGTATCTTATCCCTGTAGAGCTGATCAGAGCGTTGGATTCTTCAATCCCCAGCAGGTTCTCACCACTGTACCTCCCCCCAAGCGGTGGTTTTAGATTATACACTCCCCAATAGAGTTGACAGTGTCAGACTATATACCCCCAGCGGAGTTGACAGTGTCAGACTGTATCTTCCCAGCAGAAGCGGTTGCTCCTCAGGGTTCGATGCGAGATCGATGATCTCGACGCCAGATCCATGGTCTCTTTCCTTGAAGCAGAATCTCGGTACCGTATTGGTGTTTGCTTCCCCTGCTAAGTCGTCTCTCTCGCAGGTTATGGTTGCCAGAACCATTATCGCTTTCCCCAACAGCAGGTTTTTAGTGTCGTTCTCTCCCCAATCAGAATCTCGGTATTTCGTCATTGCTAGAACACCGTGTGGCGGGTCATTTCCCCACAGAATTCTTTACGCTGTGCATCTCCAACAACCTTGCGAGGGTCCAGAAGATGGTGATCATTTCCTCAGCAGATCCCCTTGCCTCAGCTTGGCATTCTACCCAGCATTTCGCATCCCTGCATGTAGAATCATATTGCATTGCATCCTCCCAAATCGCGTAGCATTTCCATTTTCATGGAGCATTACGCCATTGAAAAATTCAAACATACGCATGTAAGCATAAAACATTCTCGGTATCCCAAGTGATAAGCCAGAAGTTGTTTCCAGTCCTCAAACTGAAGATTGTTCATGACTTACCTTTATTATCCCCAGCAAGTGTCATTGGCCCATGCGCCGCCTCTATTATCGTTCCCTATTTCTGTCGATGCTGACAGGCATGAAGTTTTCGGTATTCAGTCCGAAGTGGCGTTCAGGCCAGTTTTCCGATGTTCAAATCGAAGAAGTTTCCGACGTTCAGGTCGATGCAACTTGTGGCGTTCAGGCCAATTTTCCGATGTTCAGATCGAAGAAGTTTCCGACGTTCAGGTCGATGCAACTTGTGGCATTCAGGCCAATTTTCCGATATTTAGATCAAAGTGGCATTCAGGCCAATTTTCCGATGTTCAGATCGAAGAAGTTTCCGACTTTCAAGTCGACGTAACTTGTGGCATTCAGGCCAGCCTCTCGGTGTTCAGACCGATATTAATAATCTCATATCTCCCGATGTTCAGATCGAAGTCATTTCCAGTATTCAGACTGATGAGCGGCATTTAGGCCATGGTTATTTCTGTGTTACCGTTTATTTTGGTATCCAGGTTAACATTCTTTTTCGGTATTCAGACTGATGAGCGGCATTCAGACCATGGTTATTTCTGTGTTACCATTTATTTTGGTATCCAGGTTAACATTCTTTTTCGGTATTCAGACTGACTCTCACCGTACTAGACGGATTCTTCTTCAAGACCACCTATTTGCCGATTCTGACAGGCATTGTTACTTCACTTCACTCCAGTGCAAATTTTTGGGCTTTTATTGTATTCAATCCCTTGATACCTCGAAAGCACGAAAGCCGCTGCTATCTTCTTTCTAGGTCTCCAGTTGATTGAATAGGGGCAGCTGTAATACCCCAAAATTTACCCTTCATTTTTCCTGGAAGCATACGCTTTACACCTCATGCATGCATTCATTTTTAGGTCATTTAGCATTTGCATTCCATCATGGCAATCAAAATCGGATCCAAGAAGCTTGAACATCATCTAGGACACTTTGTGGGCTCTATTTAGATGATCAGTCAACACAAGGGAAAGACTTGAGTTACTTCCAACAGGGGTCTATTCGTCAGTCAAAACGTTAATCTTAAAGGAGCAAAGGTTTGTTCATGAGCCGTCATGCTCGCTAGGCGAAGCCCACGTGTTTTAAAAAAAAACGGAAAACGAACAAAATAAATAAATAAATAAATAAATAAATAAAAGAAAAATTTTTGGACTTAGACCTCTCTCATTTGAGCCCACAGGTCCACAAAAATCAGGTTATAAATTCAGAGTTTCAGTGAAACAAAAGGCATTCTATTCCTATTACCCTGGCTGGAAAAAGATAGTGAGAGAAGAACTAACAGAGTTCAAAGCAACCTCCAAACCCTGAAGGGAACTCAACTGCACAGAATCACCTCTGCCTCACATAAACCCTAAAGATTGTTTTGTAAACCTCACAGGTGCAACTCAATTTCAATCAAGCTCTCCAATCAGGTTTGCCCTTATTCCCATTACCTTTGAGCTTTGAATTTGAATACTCTGAATGTTTGAGGTATTATGGGTGAATTTGATACCCTTTTGATGCATGTCTTTTTTGTGAATTTTAATGGCATGATTCATGTGGTTACATTTTGATTTGGGGGAAACCCTTGATTACCCTATTTTTTTGTCTCTAACCTGTTTGTTGAGTTTTTGTGAGGGCTCACATGACTTTTGCAGGGATAACTTGCGTGGTTTTCCACTTTATTTGTGGGATACCCCCTGGAGGTTCATTCCAGTTACCTGTACTGACCCACTTTCTTTGATGATGTTAGCTTGGAGGGATCTCAGGGTTTATCGTTCCTTTAATTGCTGTTACCTCGGATCTTCATCTGTGTGGTACCTTTTACATTTTTCCCGCATTTTACTGCTTTCCTAGCTGGAAGACCTCGATAGGAGGCAATGTTTTTGTGTTTTTTTACAGGTTCCTTCGTCAAGGACTGCCTTTTTACATGAGCATCCCAAACCCTAACCCTTCATTGATTTTTCTTCTCCTAAACACATGTTTACTCCTTCTACTACAGGCGAGTAAGTCTTCAAAGCTCGAGCATTCGGTAGATTGCGTAGTAACGTCATTCGTCCAAAACCCAATCCATAACCCCGTAGTTAGCCGAACTATGGCTTGCTCTGATTCTCATTCCAGATGAGATACGTAGGCATAAGACGCGATGTCTTAGCGAGCACACATCCCCCAAACCTGTTAGAGAATCGGGTATGATAATCCTGGATAACTTCAAAGAATCGTGTTCGTACACTTTCCGAACAAAGTATTTCGACCCTATTCTTGCCTGGGTTCACGAAATCTTTGTGGGGATAATTCTTGAAGAACAATTTGTTTCTGGCAAAGAGAAATGTTCAGGAATGTAGAGAGAAAGTTTGGTTTTGTTATATCTCTTTTAAACTGAGGCCAAATGACTCCTTATATAGGAGATCAATAACAGAAACCGAAAAGACGCAACTGTTCAGAAACGGTTACGTCGGTTGGGAAAGGATTCAACTGTTCAAAAGAAAATTTCGAACGGGGCGCTGCCCCGCACCTCACCAGGGGCTTTGCCCCTTGGAACCCCGTTTCAATTATTCGCATTCAATTATACGTTGGCTTGACGAGCGTGCACTCCGCACTACCCCTAACTCGTTTCCAAGCTTTAACGCATAATTGCATCGGCCTGTAGTAAATCACATTACTATAAAATACATTGATGATACTAAAATCACCAACAACTCCCCCCCCCCCCCCCATTTTAGTGTAATCCTTGATTTACTCAGTATATACAATAATATATACAAGGGTATAACACACAGGTATAACGATCAAACAAATGCATAAATGAAAATGTCTTGCGATTGAATTTTCATCTTAGTACAAATACACATTCCAAATACTCGAAAATCGGGGTGTCATAGCGATTGAACCCGTCAATCCATTTGAGTGTCTGAAGATATAGTATACATATGTTTCTTACAATACTCTACTATTCATACTTGACACTTTACAAGCCATGTGTCCTTATCCATTAATAAGCATATAGGAAGCCAAGTCCAAGCTTCTTGAAGCGGCAAAACTTCATGCTCACATAGGTGATTCTTTTAATCTTGCACCTGCATTTGCAATTTTCTAAAAGAACCATTAAGAAGATATAATTCAACCTAGCCATCACTTGCAGGTCTGAGCACATACCTTGGGAAGATAAACACAATTGCTCCAATCTCTAACTATGATCTTTCCACATTGAATTCTGCTTCTAATGTTGTATTAGAAGGGAATTGGGTATGCCATAGCTAATAAATTTAAATGGACTTTAATCCCATCCCAATTACCGACTTCTTCACTAAGTCTCTAGCTAACCCCTTCGTCAAGTGGTCAGCTAAGTTTTGTTGCGACCGAACAAACTCAATAGATATCACCCCATTCATGATTAATTCCCTAATCATACTATGTCTAACACCCAAATGTCTAGACTTTCCATTGTATATTTGACTATAAGCTTTAGCCAATGTGGCAGTACTATCACAACGGATAGAAATTGGTGATATCGGTTTAGGCCATATCGGAATCTCATATACCAAATTCCTTAGCCATTCTGCTTCTTTACCAGCAGCAGCTAATGCTACAAACTCAGATTCCATTGCGGAACCAGTTATACATATTTGCTTCTTGGAAGCCCACGAGATGGCACCTCCCCAAAGCAAGAACACCCATCCACTTGTAGAGGATGAATCTTCAGCATTATTTATCCAACTAGCATCCGAATAACCCTCTAACACCGAAGGAAATCCCATATATGACAATCCATAATTCATTGTACCCTTCAAGTACTTGAATACCCTAGTTATCGCATGCCAATGATGTCTACTAAGATTACTAGTAAATCTGCTCAACTTTCCAACCGCATAAGTAATATCCGGTCTAGTGCTAATCATAGCATACATCAAAGAGCCTATAGCTTTTGAATATTCGAGTTGATCCACAGGTTTACCTGTATTTGGCATAAGCTTTTCTCCCGGATCCATGGGAGTACTTATTGGAGAACAACTTTCATAATTGAACTTCTTGAGTATTTTCTCAATGTAATGAGATTGCGTAATTACAATCCCCTTATTCTCCCGTTTAATCTTAATACCAAGAATAACGTCCGCTTCTCCCATATCCTTCATGGAGAACTTTGATGACAAGAAATTCTTCGTTTTATCAACTTGATTTTGGTCGGTGCCAAAGATCAACATGTCATCAACATATAAACAAATGAAAACTCCTTTACCAGAAGTATCAAATTTGCTATATACACATTTGTCAGCTTGGTTTAGAATGAAACCATTAGACAAAACAACCTCATCAAACTTTTGATGCCACTGCTTCGGAGCTTGTTTCAGCCCATACAACGACTTAACTAGCTTACACACTTTATGCTCATTACCAGGCATTACTAATCCTTCAGGTTGCTTCATATACACTTCTTCCTCCAAATCACCATTCAGAAATGTTGTTTTGACATCCATTTGATGAATCACTAAATTATGAATAGCCGCCAAGGCAATCAGCAATCTAATAGTAGTGATACGGGCAACAGGAGCATAGGTATCGAAATAATCAATCCCTTCCTTTTGTCTGAAGCCTTGGATAACTAATCTAGCTTTAAACTTGTCAATTGTACCATCTACTTTCATCTTCTTTTTGAAGATCCATTTGCAACCTGGTGGTAAATCAGATAATACCCAAGTATTATTTTCCATGATAGAACCAATCTCTTCGTCAATTGCTTCTTTCCAAAAAGCAGAATCTCGAGATTTCACAGCTTCATCATACGTTCTTGGATCCTCCTCTATACTATAGCAATAATAGTATTGAGTGTCAATCTGATCCTTTGATCCCTCAACTAAATATAGTTGAAAATCAGATCCATAAGATCTAGATTTTCTAGCTCTTTTGCTCCTACGGGGTTCAAGTGTCTCACTTGGCACATCATTTGAATTATCATCCTTTAGAGATTCATCTGAATTAGGTATAAAGTCCTTTGGTCTAGGTATAGAAGAGAAACAATTCTCATCAAATATGGCATCTCTCGATTCTATAATTATGTTAATAGAAATCGAGTTATTAGGTTCTATAACATAAAACCTATAGGCCTTGGAGTGCTCAGCATATCCAACAAAGATGCAAGCTACACCCTTTTCACCCAAAGTTTTCCTTTTTGGGTCCGGGAGTCTAACCACGGCCCTACAACCCCAAACACGTAGAAATGTTAAGTTTGGTCGTTTCTTATACCAAAGTTCATATGGGGTAGTCTTGTTCCTTTTATTAGGAACCCTATTTAACAAATAGCAAGCCGTTAACATAGCTTCTCCCCAAAACCCTTCACTCAAACCAGAGTAAGATAACATGGCATTCATCATTTCCTTAAGCACTCTATTTTTCCTTTCAGCCACACCATTTTGTTGAGGTGTATAAGGTGCCGTAGTCTCATGAATGATTCCTACGGATTGGAAAAATACAGGATCATAATACTCACCACCTCTATCTGTACGTAATGTTTTAATCAACACATTCTGTTGCACTTCAACTTCAGTTTTATAAATTTTGAATTTATCTAAGGATTCGTCCTTAGCGTGCAGCAAATAAACATAGCAGAATCTAGATGCATCATCTATGAAAGTGACAAAATATTTTTTATGTCCTAATGATGGAGTAGCATGCAAATCACATAAATCACTATGTATCAACTCAAGAATGACAGATTTCCTTGTTATACTTTTAAAAGGTTGCCTAGTGATCTTTGTTAACATGCAAGTTTTACAATTTTCTACATTTTTATCAAAAACAGGAATTAAATCATCTTTAGACATTTCATGCATTCTTCTATAATGTACGTGTCCTAGACGAGCATGCCATAACGATGAATTGGTAACATTCGAAGAGGACATAAATACAGAACCAGAATCATTAGGAACTCCATTCAAATTCATCATAAACATACCATTATTATAATATCCAAATCCTACAAACACACCAGACTTCGATAAAACATATTTATCGGATTCACACACTTGCTTGTATCCAAGCTTATTTAATACAGGACCAGAAATTAAATTCTTACGTAGTTTAGGAACATACAAAACATTAAACAAAGTAATAGTCTTTCCAGAACTGAATTCTAGCACCACGTTTCCTTTGCCTTCAACGGGAGCGAAGTGATTATCTCCCATGTAGAGGACATAACCATCTTCCACTGGAACAAGAGTCTTGAACCAGAAACGATCCTTGCAAACATGTGTTGTAGCGCCAGAATCAATCCACCATGCGATAGCATCATCCTGCACATAGAATGCTTCAGAATTTAGTGAAACCGAATGTTTAATCAAACTATTCAAATCATGAATTGATTTCTGACCTTGGTTTTCGGATTGGTCCTTAGACCCCTTTCCTGAACCACTTGCATTCGCGTTATCATGCTTTTTGCCGGAACGACAATCCTTCTTGAAGTGGCCTGTTTTGCCACACTTCCAGCATTCTAGTTTCGGTTTCTTGTTAGCACCGAAACTGCCCTTATTGTTCTTGAAAGCACGCTTCTTTACTTTGTTTTTGTTGTTACCGTTCTTACCACCCTCTTCGACCATATTAACCGAGGGTCCAGCATTTTCTTTGCCTTTTCCTTTGTCATCCTCCTGCGCTCTTAGAGATTCTTCTATGCGCAAGTGACTTCCAAGTTGGATCAAAGACAGTTCGTCTTTTCCATGCTTCAGATTGTGTTTGAAATCCTTCCACGAAGGAGGCAACTTGTCTATGATGCTTGAGACAGATATTGTTTCATCCATCTTCAATCCGTGTTATGTGAATTGTCCAAGGATTCGGAGGAGTTCATTGAATTGTTCCATGACAGACCTCGATTCAACCATTTTGTAATTGTTGAAATCGGTTACCAGGAATTTTTTACTGGATGAGTCCTCTGCCATGTACTTGGATTCGAGACAATCCCACAATTCCTTTGCAGATTCTATGTTTTGATAAATATCAAATAAGGGATCAGACATACCGTTAAGAATGTGCCCTCTGCATATGTAGTCGTCGTTCTCCCATTTTGATCTGCGTCTCAGATTTTCAACCGTGTCTTCCTCCAAAAGTTCTGGAGTCGGTGTAGACAGGACGTGCACCACCTTCAACGTTGTCAACATGAAATGCATCTTCTTCTGCCAACGCCTGAAGTCTTGTCCTTGAAACTTGTCCAATTTTCCGAAGTTTGTAGTCATCTCCTTGACGGTGCTTCCTCCAGCCATGATTATCAGAAACTACTTTGTTCGTTTGTTAGAGAATCGGGTATGATAATCCTGGATAACTTCGAAGAATCGTGTTCGTACACTTTCCGAACAAAGTATTTCGACCTTATTCTTGCTTGGGTTCATGAAATCTTTGTGGGGATAATTCTTGAAGAACAATTTGTTTCTGGCAAAGAGAAATGTTCAGGAATGTAGAGAGAAAGTTTGGTTTTGTTATATCTCTTTTAAACTGAGGCCAAATGACTCCTTATATAGGAGATCAATAACAGAAACCGGAAAGACGCAACTGTTCAGAAACGGTTACGTCGGTTGGGAAAGGATTCAACTGTTCAAAAGAAAATTTCGAACGGGGCGCTGCCCCGCACCCCGCCAGGGGCTTCGCCCCTTGGAACCCCGTTTCAATTATTCGCATTCAATTATACGTTGGCTCGACGAGCGTGCACTCCGCACTACCCCTAACTCGTTTCCAAGCTTTAACACATAATTGTATCGCCCTGTAGTAAATCACATTACTACTAAAATACATTGATGATACTAAAATCATCAACAAAACCCATAGGTCAGTCGAGCTACGAAGACTCTGATTCTCATATTCAGATGAGATACGTATGCAATGGATGCGACATCCGCGCGAGTCATTTTCATTTAACCCCTTTTTTAGTAAACAACACAAGATAAACTCACACCCTTTAGACAATAACTACAAAAGTGGATCCCGTAGAGTACTACGGATGCGTAGGGGTGCTAATACCTTCCTTTCGCATAACCAACTCCCGAACCCAAGATTTGGTTGCGAGACCTTGTCTTTTCCTTTCCTCTTTTCAGGTTTACTTCGAGCGTTTCCTTTCCCTCCTTTGGGATAAATAACGCACGGTGGCGACTCTTTTGTCATTTTCTCTCGCCGGTTGTTTTTTCGCACACTGTATTTTTCAAGTTGCGACAGTATGTGCTAGATATCAAGCTGAACCTAAGGTGAGCCGCATAAACCAAGTGAAAAGGATCCTGAAATATGTCAATGACACTAGTGACTATGGGATGATATACACTCATGGATCTGAATTTGTGCTGTCTGGATATTGTGATGCTGATTGGGCTGGAAGTGTTGATGATAGGAAAAGCACATCAGGAGGATGCTTCTTCTTGGGGAACAATTTAATATCATGGTTTAATAATAAGCAAAATTGTGTGTCTCTGTCTACTGCTGAAGTTGAATACATAGCAACCGGAAGTAGTTGTTCTCAACTGGTGAGGATGAAACAAATGCTGACTGAATACAATGTCACGCAAGATGTCATGACATTGTACTGTGACAACCTGAGTGCTATAAACATTTCTAAGAATCCTATCCAGCACAGCAGGACAAAACATATTGATATCCATCACCATTTTATTAGAGAACTCATGGAGGATAAGATTGTAGCCTTAAAGCATGTTGCTACTGAGATGCAGTTAGCTGATATTTTTACAAAGGCATTGGATGCAAATTGTAACACCCTTCTAAAATACCCCAAATATTTAATTAAAATAACAACATATATCAATCAGAGTAGATATGCAATTAAGGGTGTCACACAATTACTTCACACCATTCACCATGATAACTGTCATGCTCTTTTATTAATTCAAAACATAAAGCATTTGCACAATACGCAGCGGATAGAGATTAAATCAATCATACAAAACATGTAGCATATTACATGTAAACTGGTTCACAACCAACAATAAACATTTAAAACATCCCCTCCCGATGTTACATCTACCAGAGCATGACCCACTAAGGAACTACACTAGACTCCAAGCACTAGCTCCTACTCAATCACTGCTCGTTACCTGAAAAATAGTTGTAAGGGTGAGTTCCTCAATCGATATAATAAGCATTATAAAATATCATGCAATGTTAAGTAATTTAACACACTTCATCACCCTAATCATAACACACATTCAGTAACGGCACATCAACTCAAACATCATACTCAACACCAACATAAAGCACACGTATAATCTCAATTCATACTCAACACCAACACAAAACACACGTATAATATTGGAATACATCCATTCATATTATACGTCATACATACATTATGCAATGAGACACCATGCATGAGGTACCGACTATTCGTGAACATATAGTTCAACTTCACCGACCAAATCCAGGTACGGCTACCAAGCTCACTAGTCCCACTCATTTGAGACCTAGTGACTCACATCACTAATTCCTCACCATGGGAATTAGCTACCACCCCAAGGGCTATGCTATGCACGCTAAATCACCTAACATGCAAACATCAACAACAATCCACAATAACTCATCACTAATTCCTCACCATGGGAATTAGCTACCACCATAAAGGCCATATTATACACGCTAAATCACCTAGCATGCAATTATCAACAATCCACAATGGACATATGCTCACACTCTAAGCCATAAACAGTCCATTCACAATAGCATACATAATAAATATATTCACAACATTATGCACACCATCATACATCATCAATACAATTATCACAGAATTATATATGTCATGCCACACAATCAATCACAGTATTAGCACACTCTACTAATACCTACACTGCTCAAAACAACGAGAAATGATCCCTACTATATCATACACCAATATAGGCCAATCATCAAATATGTCCACAATATTTAAATATCAAATTTTCACTTTTCAAACAGTGTTAACCGGTTAACGCCCTGGGTTAACCGGTTAACGCAACACAGAACACGCTTTCTGGCAAAACTCAACAGTGTTAACCGGTTAACGCCCTGGGTTAACCGGTTAACGCAAACAGAACAGCAATTTTCACAAATCACAATAGTGTTAACCGGTTAACGCCCTGGGTTAACCGGTTAACGCAAGCAAAACAGCAATACTTCACAATTCCTAACAGTGTTAACCGGTTAACACCCTGGGTTAACCGGTTAACGCAAGACAGAAAGTTGTTCCTGCGCTAACACGAAGCAGAATGCAGAATTCTCCGCATTTTCCGCCGTTGGAGGACTTCCGGACCTCCGATTTCAATTCCGTAAAAAGCTACACTTTCGGGAAATCAAGACTCATCCAATTACATAGTCAATTACAGCTTTAACACAACTTATCCAACACCATTTTTCAGCATTCAACATCCCAATTAGGGTCAAATCAATGGCTTATCACTACCCATTACATGTTAACCCATAATACCCATTAAACGACGATAAACCCCTTACCTGAGTTAATCCGGCGAATCTTTAAGCTTCAAGCTTTTCTCTTTTCCAACCTTCTTCCTCTTGCTCTGTCTCTTTGCCCTTTTCCTCTTTTCAGCCGCTTCTCTGCTTTTCACGTGAAACCCTTTCTTTACCAAATGGGACTCTTTTTCTTATTTCCAACTTATATATATTTTCCAATAATTATTATTCCAATAATAATAATAATAATAATCCAATAATTCCAATTATTTAATTAATTAATAAATATAATATTAACTTAAATTAAATAATTATCTTATTTTTATCGGGGTGTTACAACTCTCCCCCACTAAAAGAGTTTTCGTCCTCGAAAACATACCTCAAGCGAATAACTCCGGATAAGACTCCTTCATCTGACTCTCAAGTTCCCAAGTCACATTGCCACCTGCTGGTCCTCCCCAAGCTACCTTTACCAAAGCAATCTCTTTACCCCGCAACTGCTTCAACTCTCGATCCTCGATCCTCATAGGTGATGTTTCAACAGTCAGGTTATCTCTCACCTGTACATCATCTATTTGGACGACATGCGACGGATCAGGAATGTACCTCATCAACTAAGACACATGAAAAACCTCATGCAAATTCGCAAGTGACGGCGGTAAAGCGATACGATAGGCTACCTCCCCTATCCTCTCCAAAATCTGATAAGGACCAATAAATCGAGGTGTCAACTTCTTCGACTTCAAAGCTCGACCAACCCCAGTTATCGGAGTAACGCGAAGAAACACATGATCTCCCTCTTGGAACTCAAGTGACTTCCTCCTCTTGTCGTGATAACTCTTCTGACGACTCTGAGCAATTCTCATCTTCTCCTGAATCATCTTAATCTTTTCTGTAGTTTGTTGAACAATCTCCGGTCCAACCACAACACTCTCACCGGACTCATACCAACATAAAGGTGTCCGACATCTCCTACCATACAAAGCTTCAAACGGTGCCATACCAATGCTCGAATGAAAACTATTGTTGTAGGTAAACTCAATCAAAGGTAAATAACAATCCAAAGTACCTCCCTTTTCCAAAACACAAACCCTCAAAAGATCCTCCAGTGTCTGAATCGTCCTCTCAGTCTGACCATCAGTCTGCGGATGATATGCAGAACTCAATCTCAGCTTAGTTCCCAAAGCCTTCTGCAAACCTTCCCAGAACATCGATGTAAATCTAGGATCTCTGTCCGAAACAATACTCGACGGAATACCATGCAAACTTACAATTTTCTTAATATACAACTCAGCTAATCTCTCTAACGGATAATCCATTCTGATCGGAATGAAATGAGCCGATTTTGTCAATCTATCAACAATCACCCAGATAGCTTCGAAATTCTTAATCTTTCTCGGTAAACCAGAAACAAAATCCATACTGACATTATCCCACTTCCACTCTGGAATAGCCAACGGTTGCATTAGCCCAGACGGCTTCTGATGCTCAATCTTTGACTTCTGACAAGTCAAACAAGAATAAACAAAACTCGCAATTTCTCTTTTCATTCCCGGCCACCAAAATAACTTTTTCAAATCATGATACATCTTCGTAGCTCCAGGATGAATACTCGGGCCACTACGATGTCCTTCCTCTAGAATACTCCTCTTAAGTTCGGTAACATCCGGAATACACACCCGATTACCAAATCTCAAAACACCATTCTCATCAACTCTGAATTCACCACCTCGACCTTGATTCACTAGAGTCAACTTATCAACCAAAAGCACATCGGATTTCTGACCCTCTCTGATCTCATCCAGAATACTACTCGTTAACTTCAACATTCCCAATTTAACACTATTGTGAGTACTCTCACACACCAAACTCAAGTCTCTAAACTGCCCAATTAAATCCAATTCCTTAACCATTAACATAGACATATGCAATGATTTCCGACTCAATGCATCAGCCACTACGTTTGCTTTACCCGGATGGTAATTCAAACCAAAGTCATAATCATTCAGAAACTCTAACCATCTCCTCTGTCTCATATTCAGCTCTTTCTGATCAACAATTACTTCAAACTTTTATGGTCACTGAAAACTTCAAATCTTGACCCGTACAAGTAATGCCTCCATAACTTCAGAACAAATACCACAACTGCCAACTCTAAATCGTGTGTCGGATAGTTCCTCTCATGAACCTTCAGTTGTCTCGAAGCATAAGCTACAACCTGCTTATTCTGCATCAACACACCACCCAAACCCAACAATGGGGCATCACAGTAAACCTCAAATGGTTCTGACGGACTTGGGAATATCAGAACAGGAGCAATAGTTAACCTTCTCTTTAACTCTTGGAAACCTTCTTCACATTTTGAGTCCCAAACAAACGCTTGCCCCTTTCTAGTCAACATCGTTAACGGTAACGCCAACTTAGAAAATCCCTCAATGAACTTCCTATAATAACCAGCCAAACCAAGGAAACTTCGAATCTCAGCAACAGACTTCGGAGCTTCCCACTGAGATACCGCTTCTATCTTAGAAGGATCAACAACAACACCACCTCTTGAAATCACATGACCAAGAAAACTAACTTCTTCTAACCAACAACATCGGTGCACCCCACGGTGACACACTCGGACGAATAAATTTCTTATCCAACAGATCTTCCAACTGACTCTTCAATAGTTAACTCAACAGCAGACATACGGTACGGAGCCATCGACACCGGCCTAGTACCAGGTACCAAATCAATCGAGAACTCAACTTCACGCTCTGGCGGTAATTCGTTCACTTCTTCAGGAAACACATCAGGAAAATCACACACCATGGCTAGATCGCAATTCACCAGTTTATCTTTAGCCTCCAAAGTCGCTAACAGCATAAACAACTCTGCCCCATCTGCTACTGCCTCATCCACCTGCCTTGCTGACAGAAACAAACTCTTTCCTTCCTCAATCTCAGGAAAGATCACAGTTTTATCAAAACAATTGATATATACTCGGTTAAACACCAACCAGTTCATACCCAGAATAACATCAATCTGCACAAGTGGAAGACACACTAGGTCCATCCCAAAGTCTCTACCAAAAATACTCAAAGGACAATTTAAACAAACTGAAGTAGTAGTCACTGAACCCTTCGCAGGAGTATCAATCACCATACTTCCATGCATCTCAGATATCTCTAATTTAAGTTTCACAGCACAATCCAAAGATATAAAGGAATGAGTCGCACCTGTGTCAATAATAGCTACAAGAGGAAAGCCATTAATATAACACGTACCTCGGATCAAACGATTATCTGCATAAGTCTCAGAACCCGGTAAAGCAAAGACCTTGCCTCCCGACTGATTCTCTTTCTTCGGCTTAGGACACTGTGGACTGATATGACCCACCTCTCCACAGTTGAAACAAGTCACAGTCTTCAACCGGCACTCTGCAGCCAAGTGACCACCTTTGCCCCATTTGAAACACTTCCTCGCAGCACTGGTACACTCATGGACATGATGTCCAGCCTGACCACATCTGTAACACTTAGCAGGGGCACTAGAGTCTCCCCCACTAGGCCTCTTCATCCCACTCTGTCTCTGAAAACCTTTGCCAACTGCATGCGGTTTTCCATGGTCATTCTGATTCTTGCCTTTCCTATCAACCCTCTGCTGATAGCTTTCCGCTCTGGCCTTGGTATCCTGTTCAAACATTATGCAACAGTCGACCAAGTTAGAAAACACCCTAATCCGCTGATACCCAATAGCCTGCTTGATCTCGGGACGTAACCCGTTCCCAAACCTCACGCATTTTGAAAATTCTCCAGTAGCCTCATCATAGGGAGTGTAATACTTCGACAGCTCTGTGAACTTAGCAGCATACTCAGTAACAGACCGGTTGCCTTGCTTCAATTCTAAGAACTCTATCTCTCTCCTTCCTCTGTCATCCTCTGGAAGGTACTTCCTCAAAAATCTCTCTCTGAACACCGCCCAAGTGACCTCAGCACTCCCGGCAGCTTCCAACTCAGTGCGGGTAGCAACCCACCAATCATCTGCTTCCTCTAACAGCATATGCGTACCGAACCTGACCCTCTGGTTATCGGCACACTCAGTCACTCGGAAGATCCTCTCGATCTCCTTCAACCACTTCTGAGCACCATCTGGATCGTATGCTCCCTTGAACATTGGAGGATTGTTCTTCTGGAACTCACTCAGTTGACGAGCAGCTCCCATTCCCACAACATTCGGATTTCCCCCAAGTACTCCAGCTAGCATACCCAGAGCCTCAGCAATCGCAGCATCGTCTCTACTTCTTCCATCCATCTCTATTCTGAGAACCCAACAAGATAAAACAATAAGTACTGATAGGGTTATACAACACCTATCCCGTACAGGGGAAACAGAATAATTACGACTCGACTCGACCGACTATGCTCTGATACCACTAATGTAAGACCCTTCTAAAATACCCCAAATATTTAATTAAAATAACAACATATATCAATCAGAGTAGATATGCAATTAAGGGTGTCACACAATTACTTCACACCATTCACCATGATAACTGTCATGCTCTTTTATTAATTCAAAACATAAAGCATTTGCACAATACGCAGCGGATAGAGATTAAATCAATCATACAAAACATGTAGCATATTACATGTAAACTGGTTCACAACCAACAATAAACATTTAAAACATCCCCTCCCGATGTTACATCTACCAGAGCATGACCCACTAAGGAACTACACTAGACTCCAAGCACTAGCTCCTACTCAATCACTGCTCGTTACCTGAAAAATAGTTGTAAGGGTGAGTTCCTCAATCGATATAATAAGCATTATAAAATATCATGCAATGTTAAGTAATTTAACACACTTCATCACCCTAATCATAACACACATTCAGTAACGGCACATCAACTCAAACATCATACTCAACACCAACATAAAGCACACGTATAATCTCAATTCATACTCAACACCAACACAAAACACACGTATAATATTGGAATACATCCATTCATATTATACGTCATACATACATTATGCAGTGAGACTCCATGCATGCGGTATCGACTATTCGTGAACATATAGTTCAACTTCACCGACCAAATCCAGGTACGGCTACCAAGCTCACTAGTCCCACTCATTTGAGACCTAGTGACTCACATCACTAATTCCTCACCATGGGAATTAGCTACCACCCCAAGGGCTATGCTATGCACGCTAAATCACCTAGCATGCAAACATCAACAACAATCCACAATAACTCATCACTAATTCCTCACCATGGGAATTAGCTACCACCATAAAGGCCATATTATACACGCTAAATCACCTAGCATGCAACCATCAACAATCCACAATGGACATATGCTCACACTCTAAGCCATAAACAGTCCATTCACAATAGCATACATAATAGATATATTCACAACATTATGCACACCATCATACATCATCAATACAATTATCACAGAATTATATTATGTCATGCCACACAATCAATCACAGTATTAGCACACTCTACTAATACCTACACTGCTCAAAACAACGGGAAATGATCCCTACTATATCATACACCAATATAGGCCAATCATCAAATATGTCCACAATATTTAAATATCAAATTTTCACTTTTCAAACAGTGTTAACCGGTTAACGCCCTGGGTTAACCGGTTAACGCAACACAGAACACGCTTTTTGGCAAAACTCAATAGTGTTAACCGGTTAACGCCCTGGGTTAACCGGTTAACGCAAACAGAACAACAATTTTCACAAATCACAACAGTGTTAACCGGTTAACGCCCTGGGTTAACCGGTTAACGCAAGCAAAACAGCAATACTTCACAATTCCTAACAGTGTTAACCGGTTAACACCCTGGGTTAACCGGTTAACGCAAGACAGAAAGTTGTTCCTGCGCTAACACGAAGCAGAATGCAGAATTCTCCGCATTTTCCGCCGTTGGAGGACTTCCGGACCTCCGATTTCAATTCCGTAAAAAGCTACACTTTCGGGAAATCAAGACTCATCCAATTACAAAGTCAATTACAGCTTTAACACAACTTATCCAACACCATTTTTCAGCATTCAACATCCCAATTAGGGTCAAATCAATGGCTTATCACTACCCATTACATGTTAACCCATAATACCCATTAAACGACGATAAACCCCCTTACCTGAGTTAATCCGGCGAATCTTTAAGCTTCAAGCTTTTCTCTTCTCCAACCTTCTTCCTCTTGCTCTGTCTCTTTGCCCTTTTCCTCTTTTCAGCCGCTTCTCTGCTTTTCACGTGAAACCCTTTCTTTACCAAATGGGACTCTTTTTCTTATTTCCAACTTATATATATTTTCCAATAATTATTATTCCAATAATAATAATAATAATAATCCAATAATTCCAATTATTTAATTAAATTAATAAATATAATATTAACTTAAATTAAATAATTATCTTATTTTTATCGGGGTGTTACACAAATCATTTGAAGTCCTGATAGGAAAATTAGGGCTTTGCATTTATGAAGACTTGTAGCAATTAATATGGAGTGGGAAAATTAAGCAAAGTAGTGTATATGTGGCTAAAATAAAGCGCCCCCATTATGGTAAATCATCACCTAGTTTTGGAAATACCATCTATTACGTTCTCACACGCTACCCCCACAACCTCACTACCTACTCTAGCTCTTCCATCTTCCTGCTCCTTCCTCACACTTCTCTGCTAGGGCAACAACATTTTTCCATAAAAACTTCAAGATGTCACAACATCAAACTACTTCTGATTCAAAAACTACTAAGTCTACTCGCAAGGTTAGCGCTCCTTCCATGGACATTCGCGATGATGAGATTCTGGATGTGGTTCCTCTATCAGTTATTCCCTGCGAGGCCCTTGATTTAAACCATCCCATAGATGCCTCATCTTCTACATGCCCAAATCAAGGTAACATCTCTAGTATCCCTTATGTCTCAACTCATGCCACTAACTCTAAGGAAGATATACACCACACTGATCACGTCATAAGAAACTTAGTCACTAGAATCCTTAATGAAGGACATTTTGTTAAGGGAGTCTCTACTCCCCTATCTAAAATGTACCCCTTTCTTGAGGTTGAACAACATAGTGAGAAGAATGACGATTCCTCCAGTTCTGAGAAGGACATGGTTGCTGAAGGTTTATGCTCCCTAGGGCAAACTGTGTATGGTAAAGGAAAATCTGTGGCATCTAAAACTGCCAATGCTTTCCACTCTGAGAAGCACGATGATGCAAATGATGTGATTGACCTAGAGGATGATAGGTCTGATGATCAAGAGGATAATTTACTTCATCACCTAAAGCCAAGTGTGGCTAAACGTATGGAGACTCAAAAAGGAAGATCTGTGGCTAAACTTATGTCAGCGAGAAAAACTAAGAAGACTGCTGGTATTGGTCCCTCCAAATCTTGGAGCAAGGTTGAAGTGAAGAAGAGGAAGGTTAGAGAAGACTATGAGTCTGAAGAGGATGTTGAGGAAGATGTCCCTGGCATCTCCCCTGTGAAGAAAACCACTGTGAGGAAGTTCCCTGGTAAAGTTGATGATGTGCATCTGGATAATATCTCTTTCCATCTTGAGGATGGAGCTATCAAATGGAAATTTGTGAATCAAAGAATGGTGGTTGTGGAAAGGGAGTTAGGAAAGGATGTTGTTAAAGTCAAGGAGGTCATGGACCTGATAAAGGCTGCTGGATTGTTGAAGACTATGGCTGGATTCTCTCAGTGCTATGAGGGTTTAGTTAAGGAATTCATTGTCAACATTCCTGAGGATATTACTGATAAGAACAACAAGGAATTTTGCAAAGTGTTTGTGAGAGGTAAGTGTATCACATTCTCTCCCACTGTTATTAACAATTTTCTGGGAAGAAGAGTTGAGGGTGAAGGTGAATTGGAAGCTACAAACAATGAGGTATGTAGAGAAATTACAACAATGTAGGTGAAAGAGTGGCCTATTCAAAAGCATTTTCCTGCTGGGAAGTTGACTGTCAAGTATGCAATATTGCATAAAACAGGAGCTGCAAATGGGGTGCCTACCAACCATATTTCCACATTTGTTAATGTAGCACCTCAAATTTGCACCTATCATTGTGCATACCATCTCATATTAGGTCATAGCATATCATGATACATTGCATAGCATTTGCATTGTCCTCAGTTGCCTCAAGAGCAAGCAAGCAAGAATTTAGGTCAAACTGATCAGGAGATCAGTCAACCAATCAAGCAAGGGTGTTTCTCAAGGAATCAAAGCCCTAGGGTTTGCCCATCAAGTTCACATTACTTGGAGGTCCATTTGAAGTGTTCAAGTCAAGGGTTGGATGCTCAGAAGCCATCAGTTCATGCATAGTCAGGCAAAAACCCTAGAAAGTCAACAGTCAGTCAAAGCAGTGGATGGTGGCCATTCTTGTGGAATTTGGGCACCATGGTCAATAATCAAGAGTTCATATATCTTGGGACATCATTTGAAGTCAAGTTCTCAAGGAATTAGGGTTTGGAATTCATCAGAAGTGGTTCAGTCACCCAAAACCCTAGAAAAGTCAAAGTTGGTCAATTGTGTTTGATTCTATGGTTTTGATGGATGGAAATGGTTTGAGAGAGCTTATTCATGTCCCAATAGGCCTTATGTGTCATGGCAATCAACATCATGGAATAATTTGGAGCCAATCAGAAAATTTCCTAAAATAGAAACTGGACCTGTAATTTCAACTGCCAAAAATAGAAACTTCTTGATCCTCAACTTGCATCATGATACAAGCTTCAAATGAATTTTTGCCCAACATGAAAGTTGAAAATCTTGTTCTCCCATTTTCAAAAAGTCCAAGAACTCTCAAATCCCATGTATGGTTGTCAAGATATGATCAATTCAATTTCAAAAATTTGTGAACTTCAAAGGGCCATATCTCTCAAACCATAAGGCCAAATTTGGTGGGGTTTTTTCCTACAAACCACATTTTTCCTCCTCTTTCCAAAAATATAAATTTCATGACCCACAACCTTGCCAATCAAAATGGCATTTTTAACCTTTTTCATTTAAAAATCAAGTTTGACCAAACTTTGACTTTTTAATTCTTTGATTTTTTTACACTTTGGCCAATTGGAAATGCTTGGAAACATCATTTGTGATTTGTCTAGAGCTTAAAATCATGCCCATGTCTTCATCATATCACAATTTTGGACCAAAATGCAAAATTGGCATTTTTTGCAAATGGCTTCAATAAGTGAGAGCAAGGTTACCAATTCATGAACAAGTGTGAAACAGCAAATTGGTAAGTCATTTGCAGCCTGTAGCAAGCCCAGCCCGTGCAACTTACACCCTCCATTTTCCACTTGTGAGCAATTAGCAAATTGGCAATTAGTGATTTTTGAACTAAGCTAGCTTAACATTCCCATTAGCAAGATAAACAGTGATATTTAAGTTCAGTTTCTGACATTTTGCAACCCTAGAGACCAAAAAGAATCACAGCCTCCACACCAGAAAAACACACTTTCTCTCATTTTGGCATTTGGCTCGATTTGATTTTTCTGCCCAAGAGCTTCAAAGATCACTAGCTATCCTTGTTTCCATCATGATATAACCATCATTTAGAACCCTTTTCAAGCACTATTTATCATCTGTATTGCAGCTTGAGCTCTATTTCTTCAAGACCACTTCCATGGCAAATCAAGAGTTGGACATGGTTAAGCATTCTTGAGCTAAAAAAGTTTCATCATCCATCATTCTAAAGCACTCTCTGCATCTGTTTCAAGCTGAATCCATCAAAACATCACTGCATTTCACATTTCTTCAAAACCAAGTAAAAATTCG
Source organism: Lathyrus oleraceus (assembly GCF_024323335.1). Taxonomy (NCBI): domain Eukaryota; kingdom Viridiplantae; phylum Streptophyta; class Magnoliopsida; order Fabales; family Fabaceae; genus Lathyrus; species Lathyrus oleraceus. The sequence continues at coordinate 514,764,377 of NC_066584.1, forward strand.
AATCTCTTCTTTCTCCAAATTATGCCATGCCATGTGTAGTTTCTACCTTGATAAATATTGTGCAACTTGAATCACATTAATTGGTGAACCATGCTGTGAGAAATTGGATTTTTCATTTTCATGTACAAATATATTTTCCATCGATTTGGTTAGCTTGGGATGAGTTAGTGAGATTGGATGCTATATTTGTGATGCTTAATGTGTGCTGATGCTATTGCTATGCTCTTTTTTTTGATTCTGGGCATTTTGGATTTTTCGAGTTCATAATGATGAAGATACCCTGCTGTTCTTGAACTCTACATTTGTTTTCCAGATTTTTCCATGAACATGTTTTGGTGTATTGTTGTTAGATGTTGGTGCCCTACTGCTTGCCATGCCATTTTGATTTTCGTTTTGATGTTGATAAGCATGATGATGATGCCCTGCTATTGCTGAACCCTGTAGCTTAAACCCTAGCAGCATTTCCAGAATTTTCCCATGATGATGTTTGTTTGGCTGTTGGCTGATGTTGCTCAATGATGATGTTTCATGGCCACGTTTTTTTGTTGATGTTATTGTTTATGGTTTGATGATGAACATTGAATGATGAATACCATGTTATTTGCTTGATGTTGTTTATGATGAAACATGATGATGATGAACACCCTGTTCATAAACCCTAGGAAAGCCCAGAAGATTCACATGAATATGTTTGGTTTAAGGTTGTTTAAATGTTGCATGAATATACTGTATCATTGCTATGCTACTTGCCATGATGTTCGAATGATGATTGATGATGATTGTTTGATGATGTTGAATGCATGCTGTTGAGTTATAAACCCTAGCCATTGCCCAGAATATTGAAACTTGATTGGTGGTTGTTTTTGAATTTCCTGCATAATTACTGTTCTATTGGCTGAGAGCCAATCAAAACATTTCATCGCCTGGCCATAAAACGCAGAGTTTAGTTAAGTAGGGCGCTGAATTACATTTATGCCACTGTTGACCATGGTTTGACCTTTATGCTTTGCTTTTGTTCATGTTTTGACTCAAATATTCACTCATCTTCCACAATTCACAATTCATTCAATTTAAGTCCAAAAATTATGAAGTTTTTTCCATCATGTTCACAAGAGTGTCTAATATTTGATTTTGATTTTTAATTAATTTTTTACTGGCTGGATTTTAATTGATAATTGGTTTCTTGACTTGTATGCCAAATTGATACATTGTGCCATTCCTTTTGTGAAATACTCATGTTGCATCCTTTGACCTTGAAATTTTTTGTGGAGAATCTAGATTCATTTACCTTTGTTTTGGTATAAAGTTTGTGGATTTCCCATTTGTGGTTTGCTGGATATGAATTTTTGAAGTCATGTGTTACATTTGGTGTCACAACATGAACATGCATTTTCCCAATTTTTGTTCACATGCTTCCCTACATCCAATTGACCCCATTTTTTGCATGAATCATCTATCATATGTCTAATTCATGTTTGAATTTTCTTGGAATTGATTGTGCTGTTTTCCATTTGATTTTGAATTTTCTTCCCTGCCTAGTCCATGGTTGACTTTTTGTGCTACATGTTGCCAAATCATTTGGGAAATCCTCATACCATATTGTATGATCATGAAATTTCATATGTGATAACTAGACATCTCAAGCTTTGCATTGGTGTTAATCTCATTCATTTCTCATCTGTTTTCAATTTGATATGATTTTTTGAAGTTGACCCATGTTTGTTGACCTTCATTGTGCATGTTTAAATTTGGTTTGACTTCTTGATTTTCATTGACTGCCTTCCTCTCATCCAAATGCCATGAAATTTTACATGTCTACCATGTTAGATGTTAGGATTGAGTGTGATTTATTTGATGATTTTTGAGATTGTTTGAGTTGACTTTTGAATGAGGTCTTACTGTTGACCTTTTGTATGCTTCCTTTGCCATGCTTTGCTTTCTTTTGTATATGAAATGACAATGATGCATGATTTGATTGTGGGCCCAATTGTGATAGCTTCTCAAATGTTTGACTTTGGTTTTGGTTGACTTTTCTTTGCTGCCTTGACTTTTTCTTTCATCTTTGACCCTAGGCTAGTCCTAGTGGTCTTCTGTGCTTACTATTGAGTTCCTGTTTCAGGTTAAGCACCATTGCCATTGAGATCATACAAATGTAATTGGGTTTGTTTACATATGAACTAACTTTTGTTTTGCAGATGGTTTGACTCATGTGTTTGAGTCTTGCTTTGCACAGTTGATCATTTGTTTTGTCTGTGAATCTTATTCCTCTTGCTCTTAACTGTTGAACTGTTTACTAATTGGTTTGACTTTTTCAGGTACTTTAGTTGCTTAAGTTCTTTGAACTTGCTTGCTTTGCTATTTAGCATTTGCTTTGAGGTATAATTACTTCTTCTTCATGTAGTCTGGAGACCCGGTCTGTTATTTGACCGGGCAAACTGTCTGAAGTCCTCCTTAAGAGGCAATGCTTGTGTGTGTTTAAAATTGTCCCAAGCAGGAAAAGTCCTTCAAGTAAGGCAATTGGTGGAAGGTAGGGATAAGTAGCCTATCCCCCACTATTCAGTGTGTCCTCTCTTTGCTCCCATTACATGGTTGAAGCATTGAGATAAAAACCCAAGATCAATCGAGTCAATAATGGGGAAAGAGTTCCATCTTTCTGAGCTCCCCCACTTTCTATTATTTGATGCTCTCCCTGATTAGGGATAGAAGCAATGAGGCACACCCCTCATCTCCTATTCATCTGCTTCACCTTAGCCTCTCAATGGCAAGGTTAAGAGCGACCTTCACCCATTACAGTGGACTTTCATAGTCAAACCCTCTTGTGTGAGCCCCCTTGTTTGGCTATAGAGTGTGCTGACTGATTCTCATTGATTGATTGATTGCTTCATATGCACTTGCTTGCCTGTATGTTATGCATTTATCATCATCAATTGTCATTAATGCATGATCATTTCCTTTGTCTGTGTGGCACCATCATTGCTGTTTACCCATTGAGGACAATTGTAAGTCCCACAAGTTGGCATTTGTTCCCGTGATATGGAAGTGAGTATAAGTCCATCACATTGGCCACTCATCTTATCTTTGCTTTGTTGTTTTGTTTGTTTGTATGTGAGGATACAAGTGTAAGTCCCACAAGTTGGCAGTTGTTTTCCTAGGATCATACTGTGTGTTAGAGTAAGTCCCACAAGTTGGCATCTGACACCCCCTGTTTTTGCTTTCTTTGTTTATGAGAGGATGCAATTGTAAGTCCCACAAGTTGGCATTTGCTTTCCTATGATCATGTGGGGAGTTAACCTAAGTCCCACAAGTTGGCAGTTGATTTCCATATTCCATTCTTGTTTCTTTTTCTTTTGGGGAGATTAGTGTAAGACCATTGAGTGGCCTCTGATATCCATGTCTGTTTTAGGAGATTGGTGTAAATCCAGCTATTGGTATCCGATATCCGCTTTTGTTTGTGAGATTGGAGTAAGACCATTGAGTGGCATCCGGTATCATTTGTTTGTTTATTTCATCATTACTTACTTTCCATTCCAAAGGACACCCTTGAATCATCCTCTATATGATCTCAAGAAGTGAACCTCCTGAGAAGTTTTACAACCCATCCTCACTCATTCATCCTCATTGTGTCCTAGAACCTTTTCACACTTTGATCTTAAACTTGACATAGACATTGTGCAAACTTCTTCATGTTTTCAAACTAAAAACCTGGACTCAAGTCCTTGACTTTTTTCAAACTTCATTTCATAATACTTCTCTAAATCAATCCTAATCATACTCTGACTCCATTTTCATAATCATAATCAATAACTTCACTCACTCACTTGTTTTGGCCTTGTCCATTGTTTGTTTAAAATTGAACCCAACTCACTTTTGGAAATCTTTTAGCCGAACTACGGCGTTTTGATCCTTACCTTTGATGGAAGGTACGTAGGCAGCGGGTTCATCCGCTCAAACCCAATAAAACTTGTACATTCTTTTCTCATCATCTCACTCCTGTTTGCACAATGCTTATGTCTTAACAAATAACAATCTTTTACAACAAGTGTGAAAAGGGCTCCCTAGGAGTACCTAGGACGTAGTGGGTGCCTAACACCTTCCCATTGCGTAACTTACCCCTTACCTGGAATCTCTGATCTTTTATTAGTTTTCTACGTGTAAAACTTCTTAGGCTTTTGTTCGCTTTTTAGCCAGTCCTTTGGATAAATAAAAGTGCGGTGGCGACTCGAAATTTCAATGTATCTCTTAGCTTATGGTTTAATCGATAGATCATATAGCGACGAATACACCGCTACAGTTAATACCCTTGGAAGGTTTATTTTTGTTGTTGGAACCAAACTGAATTTTGACTATGGTAGATTTATGTTTGAACAAATCATCAAGCATACATCTACTAATGCAGTTAAGCTGCCTATTGCCTTTCCCTTTATGATTTGTGGGATTATCCTGAATCAACACCCTGGTATTATGAGTTCTAATGACTTACCTAGTAAAGGAAAACCTGCTCTGTCTATGCACTATAAATTGTTTGAAGGCAGTCATGTCAAAGACATTGTCATGACATCTGCCATAAAAAAGTCAACCTCAAAAGTTGGAACTATTGCTGAGCTGAAGAAGACTTGTAAATAGCCGGGTGAAGGGATAAAGGTAGCAACAACTAGGAAACAATCGTTGGAAGCATTGATTGCAAGCCTGGAGCAAGCTGAAGGGGAAAATATTGATCATGCTAAGGAAGCTGAAGCCCACACCTCTAGTGAGAGGTCTGCAACTAATGATGAGACAAGTGGCAATTCTGTTTCTAGTGCTGATGAAGCTGCAAGCTCAAGCTCCTCTGATTAGCTCCTTTGACTTTGGTCCCTAGTGATGTGATGGTGTTTTATTGATGTGATGGATTTTCTTGATGTTGGCAATTCTATTTTGTTGTTTTGTATCTCAACTTGCTTACAACTGATTATGTACTTGGTTTTGTAACCCCTTAACTTTTGACATTTTGGTTTATGACTGAATAAACATTTATTTTGTCTCTTTGGTCTCTTTTGGCTAAAAGGGGGAGAAGTAGCTATAACTATAACTGATGTTTGATGTTATGAGGGAGGGAGAAATGTTCTGTCTGTGTGAAGCAGATTGGTGCTTGGTGTGGACTAGCTGAAGGGGGAGGTGGTGTGTTCTGAGCACAAACGTATGTGTGTTTACTAGTTGCTATTTTTGCTAGTAATGTGTGTATGTTTACTTCTGGTGTTGAACTGATACTTTGATTGATTTCTTGTGAACGTATGATCTAATGTATGTTTTAGCCAAAATTTGCCAAAGGGGGAGTTTGTTGGTTCTTTGTATTGGCATCAGTTTTGGTAAAACTTAGTGTTATCACAAGATGTCACGCGTGTTGTCTTGACATGTGATATCAGCTTCCTGCAGGTTATTTAAATATGGTTGTGTAGGATTTGGCTAAGATGTCAGACCTGATGTTAAGACATGTGTATACAGAACATTCAATCTGAATGTTATGTATTTTGGTATTGCGCTTTTCATGCAAAACTGTGTGTGCCTATGTGGAGATTAAATGCGCTATTCAAGGAGTAATTTGATTTAAAACCAGGATGATCTATTTTCCAATAAGGGATGATTAGCCGTTGTTTCTTAGGAGATACGCAAGTAAAATAGAATTAGGGTTTTATGCTGCCCAGGCCCATTCAAAAAGCTTCTATTTAAAGGCCATGTAAAACCTAGTTTACACACACAAGAAACGAACGATAAAGTGAGAGAGTTAGGGTTTTAGTCTTGTGTAAACTTGTGTATTGTGAGCCATTCATTCATCTTATTGATGTGTGAATTGGACTGGCTTTTGTGTTGTAATTTGTCCACTTTAAGCTTTGAAGTACGAGTGTATTTGTTTACTTGGTTGAAGCTTTTAAGCAAGATCAAGTATGTGTCCTTGAAGAGTATCTTCTTTCTTTTTGTATTTGTTATTATATCACTGCTGTGATTAAGGGGGAATGAGTAGGGTCTCATATCTAAAAGTTCTTAGATAGAAGTCACACGGGTAGAGATTAGGTGAAAAGACTGTAACTTGAAGTTGTTTACTGAGAGTCTTTGAACTAATTCTGTTTAGTGGATTTCCTTCCTGGCTTGGTAGCCCCCAGACGTAGGTGAGTTTGCACCGAACTGGGTTAACAATTGCTTGTGTCGCTTGCTCAATTGTTTCTTTGTTTTTTATCCTGTTTATATTTTAATTGTTGTTCAAATATTAGTGTCGTGACATTACCTTCGACATCTCATATCTGATACCAAAATTTCAGAACCCAAGTTCGTGAGCCTTGTTTATTTTGTTTGATACCACACCGGTTTGCTATTCTGCACCCCCAATTGTATGGCCAATTGGGCCTTTGGCCCGCCATTTGATTTGTTTTTTCTTTTTACTTATTTATGTGTTTTATTTGATTTTATTTATTTATGCTAATTTCATAAATTGATAAATCATAAACAATAAATTATTTTTCTTGTTATTTAATTTTTTAAAATAAAATTAAAAATAAAAGCCCATAATTTTGAATAATCAATAAGTCTTTTAATAAATAATTAAAATTAACATTTCCCCAAATAAAAATTAAATGCTTGGTCAACATCAAACGATTATAAAAAACATTTCACTAACACCATTTTTAAACTAACGGGAATAAAATACTTGAGCAACATAAAATTTCTTTTTTTTTTCTTACTAGAAGCGCGTTGAAAATCTTTTTCTCAAATAAAATGAATGAAAAATGACTAATTGGACGTAGGTATTTAAGAAATTTGTCGTACCTCGATTCCAACAATCCTTTTTTCATTGTAGGTATTTAAGAATTTTGTTTTATGGACAACGAACGCTCAATAAGAACAATATGTAAGCTTTGGAATCAATTGTTAAAGGGTTCCATCGAAATTCTAGATTCTAACGGTCCTTTTTAGTCCAAGTTACAAAGTGTTTTAGAAACGAAAGAAAGAATAAGCGGTTATCCTAAGATATGTGCCTCAGGATCGATCATTTAAGGATTCAATCGAAATTCTAGACTCCAATGGTCCTTTTCTTTCACATTTGATTAAGAAAAAGAATTTGATATTACATTTGGTTTAGGAAAAGTCGCTTAATGTTGGTCGAGGTTTGGTTCGTACTAATGGAAAATTACCTGTGAAATAGTTAAAATTATTTTGAAATGCTTTTGAATCGAAGGTGAAAAGGATTGAATTGATTTTGAAATGAATGAAATGTTTGTGAAATTTAATATGATTATTTACATGCGAGATAATATAGACATAGATAGAGAAATTACCTAATTGATCGACTAAGTGCAAATGAAATCGATTAAACAGTTAAATCTCATTATTAAAAAGTAAATAATTAATTAATTCAATAATCAACTATTCATCTAAACAACTAATTAACTACTAATTTAAATTAATCAAATAAAAAGATAATAATAAAATAAAGAAAACACATAAGGGTGCAAAAAATTAGACAGGGGTGCAAACAAAGGAACATGGTCCAAGGCCCCATCTTAATAAACAAAACTCTGATCCCTAAAAAAGTAAATAAATAAAATAAATAAGTAAAAAAAATACACAAAAATAGGGAAGAGAGCTCAACCACTCAATCTCAAAAACAAGTAAGTGTGATATGCAGATGCGTGAACAGTGGTGATATGGTTTTGGTTTTGTGGTTTATATGGTGGTTGAGTGAGGTTTGAGCTGAAGGTTAATCCATGGTGTTTTCCGACGGAATGGTGTTGGTGGTTTGAATAAAGGTTGGTCAGAGGTTTTGTGGTTGCTTGTTGTTATCTATGTGAAGCACAAGATGGTCAGAGGTAACATAATTCAGATGTGTGTGATGCGAGCGATTTCGAAATGCATGTGTTTTAGTTGTGATTCACGTGTAAAGGTAATGAAGGTTTAAAGGGTAATTTTTGATGGTGAGCAAATGATGTTGTGTTGTTAGTTGTTTTGAGTGTGTTGTTGTGAAAATGACAGAGCTTTATATATGCACTGCGTGAACAATGCGGTTGTGGTTGAAGTTTAGGTGGTTTACATGATGATTTTCGGAGGTTTGGAAGAGGAAGTTTATGAATATGAAGGAAGAACATGGATGTGTAGAAGCAAGAAGAAGTATGGAAAGGGTGGTTGATGTATAAGTTCTGCAAGTTTCAATGTATAAAGGTGAGGGAAAAGGTGATAATGTGAGTGATATTAGTTTACTACACATGAAGGTGACAACGTCGCTCATGAAAATCAGAAACAGACCCACCACCTTTTATTTTCAATTTTTCCATTTTGAGAGTGATTCACTGATTGGTTATGTGTCGCTCAGTGTTTGTTGATTCCTTTTCTCTTACTTCTCAACATATTCATATACAATGTAGAATTAAGACTTATCCTTGGTGATAAAAGGACTAAATTACTCCATTATCCAATTATTCATCAATTAATGAAATCAAAATTAAACAAAATTGAAATGATTTTTTTTTGAAATTTCTTAATAGCCAACAATGTCCTTAGTGTTTATTTTAGAGACTAAAGTCAATAAAATCAATTAAAATTGAATAAGCATAAACACCTGGAAATAATCACAATTAAATCGAAACAAAAAAAAGTAGAAAATTCTATTTAATTAAATCAAACATTTTGGTAAAGAAATAAAAATAAAAGAGCTCAAAATGAATAAAAATCAGGTGCAAAAGTCTTCGGAAAATTAAACTGAATGCACTAAAATGATCCGTGCGAAATATTTTTTTGGAAACATATAAGTTTTGATCAAATTTTGAAGTGAAAAATGCCCGATTGAAGAGATTCAAGCTGATTGAAATGTGACGAAAAAATAGTTGAAAAGTTAAAACGAGCACGCAAAGTTAAACCACACGAACCATATATTAATAATACTGATGTCTGCAAGTTCGATTTTGAAAATTTTCGCAAGCTTATTTTACGTATATTTGAGAATTGGTTCAACCGGTCTGTCTGTATATTCGAAAGTTTATTCTTGTTGACATTTTAAGCATTATGCGTAATGAAATGCATGTTATGCTATGCAAATGAGGTTAAAGTCATGATGAATGTATTAATTTATTGAATGAGGGGTATGACAAAGGGGAAACTGGAAGTTACAAATCAACTATAAAATTTTACCTAGGAAGTGCAAACGAACTCAAGTGCACTCGAATGTTGTATAGGAAAGTGCCATATCCGAACCTTTAAACTTAAAGCCACACGTTCAAAAAAACTATTGAAACATTTCAATGATGAAAGAGCATTTAATGCGCTTGGTCCCAATTACCTTTGTAATTGTTCTAGGACCTTCCTACTTCTCGCCATGACCATACATAACCGTCGGAGGTCAGACCACAAATTTAAAAGACTTCTCGACTAGTATATGCCAATCAAGTCTTGGGACAATTGTTCTAGGTCAGTCAAAATTCCAATATAAGAGCCTGATGCATAAGACCAATTATGATTACCTTATATATATAATAATCACAAAGAAACTAAAGAAACTTTAAGATACACTTTTATCATCTCCATTTTTAACGAAATATATATATATATATATATATATATATATATATATATATATATATATATATATATATATATATATATATATATAAACAAAATATCTCGAAAGTCGAAAGTTATTTAGAGTCATTTGATCAGCAAAGGGATCTTGTTGCCTGCCTCATTTCTTCACCCTCTTTCAACCTTCCCATTCAGTTTGTGTTGTCTCTTCCAACCATCAAACCCTAACCCTATCTATCCATCGATTCAACTTCTCTCTTCCTACCTCGTTGAATCGGACTCATGATTCGCTACTTGTTGCCGTTTTCCTAAAGCTTATGGTGATCGAGGTCTCTTGCGCTACAAATCGATTGCATGGGTTTACAGAATGCCTCAGCTTCGTAGTGGAGTGCGACGTGCTCGTGCAGCGCCGGTAACCAACAAAGAATCGGAACCACCGAAGAAAAACAAGCCGGGGAGAGGTAGACCCAGAACTAGATTGGCCGCCAAGAAATCTGAGCCGTTGACACAGTTATTGATCCCTGAAACTTTGAAGAACGTGGTTGAAGAAGGTGTGGGTGTGATGGGTGATGAAAGAGTTGGTGTCAGTGCTAATAAGGATAAGGGTGTTGCTGCTGTTCCAGAAGAAGATGCCAACTCTCCACCTCTTCCAGAAAGGGTTTGTGCCGATTTCGATACTATTTTTTGTATTGGGTACATCTATTTATGTGATGGTAGTTGATTATGTTATTTTTTTTCTTCTAGATGTTATTGTGTTGGTGCTTGTGTTTCTTTGATTATGACACTTTGTTAGTTTTTAACCTAATGAGTTTTGAATTTCAATTTAAGGTTCAAGTAGGAGGATCGCCTCTCTACAAGGTAGAAAGGAAACTTGGTAAAGGTGGATTTGGCCAGGTATTTGTTGGCCGCCGCGAGCGTGCTAATGCTCCTGGAGCTTTGGAGGTTAGTTTCTGGTTTTGCATATGGTTTGTTGCCTTCTGATTTGGGATTTATATGGCTTTTCGATTTGATTTCTATTTTGTCATTTCCCAGGTGGCTCTGAAATTTGAACATAGAAACAGTAAAGGTTGCAACTATGGCCCTCCTTATGAGTGGCAAGTATACAAGTAGGTACCTCTTTTTACATTATTTTGTAAATTTATTTGGTTTTAGCTTGTGTGTTGTGAAAGAGAGCCTTGCCACAACTATTCTAGTTGTTGTCATCTGACTAGGGGATCATAGGCGCGTGCCTTGGACTCATGTATTCAGTCTTCTGCTTATGCAAGATAACCATATACATCTACACAATAGACCTACAATGGGTCCAACCCTTCTATAGACTCTGCCATGGTGAAAGCTTTATAGCATCGGGGTTGTCTTTCTTTTTTAATCGTATTTTGTGATTAAGTCAATATAGTTGAAGTTTGATTTTTATGTTCTTTCAAAAGCACCCTTGGTGGTAGTCATGGAATACCTAAAGTACACTATAAAGGAAGACAAGGAGAATATTATGTGATGGTATGATCTAATCCATACAACAAACACTGTGCTATCTTATCGCATACTTAACAATTCAGCCATTTCTCCTATGTGCAGGTTATGGACATTCTTGGTCCAAGTTTGTGGGATGTATGGAATACCTCAGGCCAGTCGTGAGTATAAGCTTAACTGTATCTTGGCTTCCTGACTGTAGCTCTTAATTTGTTTATAGGGTTGCTATGTGTATTAAATCAAGGATATTAGAATATTGATTTTATTTGCTTTTAGTCTTTCTATTTTTAAGTTTCACATTGAAGCAAGTTGACTGTTTTTAACATTGGTTTCTTTTAAGGACATGGTTAAGTGAATATATAAAGAAATTAAAAGCAACACGTACGAGACAAATGGTTTTATTATATACTTTTTAGCACAGTTCTTTAGTTTCTAAACATCCTAATTTCCATTTTTAATATAAAGAACTACTTCTGTGAAGATCTGTTGTAGTTTGGCTCACTGTATGCTCTAATTGGCTTTGAATGTATATTCTTTTTTGCTCTTGATGAAGTATTTCTGCAGTCAGCTTCAACTTCTCTCTTTATTCCTGTTAATTGTGTTTTTTTTTTGCTTTTATAATCGTTTTCTCATTCCTTTCTACCCCCTCGTAGATACTCTGAATCCATGAGTTGTGAATATATTTGAATCGCTTCCGTGACTAATTTTCTTGTTTGTTCTTTGACTTATTATTGTTTTTGCTTTTTTATCAATTAATATTTAGGATGTCTCCTGAAATGGTTTCATGTATAGCTGTTGAGTCATTATCAATACTTGAGAAGTTGCATGCAAAAGGGTAAGTTACTGGTCGACCATTTTTGTTGAAATACATCTTTTTCCTGATACATTCTTCCTACTTAGCAAATTTTAGAATGTTTTACAGTTGATTTACTTTTTACTTATCTTGATTCTAAACTATAAACATGCCTTTTTTTGTTCCTTTTGTTCTTTATAGTTATGTACACGGAGATGTAAAACCAGAGAACTTTTTACTAGGTCAGCCCAACACAGCACAGGAGAAGAAATTGTTTCTTGTTGATCTTGGTTTAGGTTAGTGGATGCAATTCAATAATATATGTGTATTTTAGTTATCAATCTTATAATACCTATGTAAATTTTATTCATATTCAAATAATCACAGCAACAAAGTGGAAAGACTCGTCGAGTGGAAAGCATACTGAATATGATCAACGCCCCGACATGTTTAGGTTTTCTTTATTTCACTTTTTCTTTCTTCCGTATTACTTTTGTAGTTAATGCTTTTTACTCCTTTATATGGTTATCTATATGTTCTTAACCCTTGTATTTTTGTGTAGAGGGACTGTTCGATACGCAAGTGTTCATGCTCATTTGGGAAGAACTGCCAGTAGAAGGGATGATCTTGAATCACTTGCATACACACTAATCTTCCTTCATAGGGGCCGATTGCCATGGCAAGGTTTCCAGGTACATACACTTGTATATGCTTACCTAGTACTATCCCGTGCGAGTTGTATTCTTTTACCCATTATGTTTCAATTGTTACTTTGTTGATTAGGGTGATGGTAAATCCTTCCTCGTTTGCAAAAAGAAAATGGGAACATCTGCCGAGATGCTGTGCTGCTTCTGCCCTGCTCCTTTTAAACAATTTCTCGAGACTGTGGTGAACATGAAGTTTGATGAAGAACCCAACTATTCCAAGCTAATAACCTTGTTTGATGGTATGCTCGGACCTAATCCTGCATTGCGACCAATTAATACTGAAGGCGCTATAAAGGTAGTTACCAAGTGCATGTGAACTCAGGTTTCTGGCTTATTTTTCTTTCCCTTTTCTGGTTTTCCGTTGTATTCATCACAAGTGTGTATGTCTACTTGAAACCTAATTTGATAGGTTGGGCAAAAGCGGGGTAGATTAAATGCTGATGCAGATGATGAACAGCCCAAAAAAAAGGTTCGGTCAGGGATTCCTGCTTCCCAATGGATTTCAGTTTACAATGCTAGACAACCAATGAAACAAAGGTAAACCACTGCACTCATTCTTTCTAGCTTCAATCCAGTAATCAAATATGTAAGGAATGATTGAACACAAGTATGGTATTATCTTTCTGAGTTACTTGTGACTTTTGAATCGTTTTGCTTTGGTGTAGGTATCATTACAATGTGGCTGATGGAAGATTAGCACAGCATATTGAGAGAGGGATTGCAGATGACCTTCTTATCAGTTGTGTATCATGTTGTTCCAATCTATGGGCACTTATCATGGATGCCGGAACTAATTATACCGCTCAAGTTTACAAGTTATCACCATTGTTTTTACACAAGGTGGAATGTGTGCTGTGTATGCCTTGCTCTTATAAGTATAATTTGATGTGATTAATCTTATCTATATGACATTGTTTCTTTGCAGGAATGGATCTTAGAACAATGGGATAAAAACTTCTACATTACTTCTATTGCAGGGGCCAATAATGGCAGCTCTGTTGTCGTGATGTCTAAAGGTTTGATTACTAACGATATTACTTTTTGCAACTGTGATTTTGCTTTGTTACTTTTCCTGGTTAATGTATGTTGTTATTCAACATTTTAGAGAAGTTCTTCAGGATTTGTTATCCTTTTCTCATAGAACTATTCTTGCTTTTGGGGATGAATTGTTTCAGTATGTACTTGAATGAGTGCCACTTCAACATCACCAACAACTAAGCCTTCTCCTCCCACTAGGTGGGGTTGGCTACATAGATCCAAGGATGCCATAATGCTCTATCATAAATCATATCTCTAGCCAAACCATTGGTCTCTAAGTCTTCTCTCATAGTTTCTCAAAAATTTTCTTGGTTTTTTTCTGCCCCTGGTGTGCACAGCTTCCTTTCTATTCATGGCATCCACTGTACTTGGCTCTCTTTGATTTTTAATCTAAGTTTCTATTACTGTTTTAAAATAAATATCTGAATTTCTGAATGCATTTCTGTGTAATGATTTGAAGTTGTTTTCTCTGATTTTTTTATGGTTTTGATAAATTTCTGCAGGTACGAGGTATACTCAACAATCGTACAAAGTAAGCGAATCTTTCCCCTACAAATGGATAAACAAGAAGTGGAAAGAAGGTTTTCACGTCACCTCAATGGGTACTGCTGGAAACCGCTGGGGTATTGTTATGTCTCGCAATGCTGGATTCAGTGATCAGGTTTGCTGTTGATTTTATTCTATTTTCTGCCACTGTAACTGTCCTTTTTGTCATTACTAACCTTTTTAATGTAGGTGGTGGAACTGGATTTCCTCTATCCGAGTGAAGGAATCCATAAACGCTGGGATAATGGTTATAGGATTACAGCTACTGCAGCTACATTGGATCAATCTGCCCTTATATTAAGTATCCCGAGGAACAGGCCCGGTGATGAAACTCAGGAAACTCTGCGTACATCTCAATTTCCCAGTGCTCATGTAAAGGTAGGGCAAGTTGAACGACTCTTAAATTTCTTATAGTTAATATCAAATCTGGTCCTCATTATAAGTTCTTGTATTCAGGAAAAATGGTCAAAAAACCTTTATCTTGCCCATTTGTGCTATGGGCGCACAGTATGCTGATTGATCTCCATTACCACCAGAATTTAATTGACAAAGAATTATGGATTGTCTGCTGCCCATCTTTTTGAAGAGACTATTTGTGCCAGCAGAGAACCATATTTGTTCTCTGTTGTATAGTTTATTTTTACACTGTTCTCTACCCTTTTAATGTAATACCTACTTTGGCTGTGGAATTTGGCAGGGTTAATGTATGTTATTTTAGCTTTTATGTGTTCATCAATTGATCTTGTGTATACTGATTTTTATTTCTGTTATTTTCTGTGTATACAAGACAGCATTGTCCGCATTTCATAAAGAAAACTGTTCTCTAAAAATTGGTTCTCGAAAATTGTCTAGTTTTAATAAGTTACTAATCACAGATTCGAAGTGTACAAATCATTGTTTGGTAATATTAGCTTACCTTTTAAGACTGAAGTCTATAAATCAAGTGACCTAGATTCCTGCTACCTCCTTATCTAGATGATGAGATAGAGTGGGAAGAACTTCTTTCTGTGGGTCGTTGTGGTAAGATTTTCTCTAGATGATGATTTGGGATACCATGCACAAGCATATTATTGAGATGAGTTTTGAAGAGATTGTGTCAGTTTGATTGATTAGCTACTCAAGAATTCAGTGGGCAAGGAACTATCACATTCAAGGTTAAGTAGAGATTGAGTCAGTTTGATTGATTTGCTCCTTAATAATTCAATGCTTACATAAGCTGTTTGACAGTTTTTAGTGGATAAGGGTTGTCTGAGGCTTTAAGGTTAAGACAATATTGTTAGGTTATTGAGAGCTTACTCACATGAGGTGAGAATCTAGTGTATAAGTGAATTTTTTTGGTGTTATTTGTTTCCTCTTGGTGTTATGTCATTGGTGTTATGTCATTGATGTATTTACAGGTCTCAAGGATCTTAACCAAAGGAGAGTCTTCTTAGAATATAGTAGTAACCTCTATTAGAGTGAGTGATTGATTTTTTAAAGTTTAAGAGGTGTAGTTAAGTGCCACGACTTTTTACGTGCGGCTATTGATCCGTTATACGCCCCATACAATTGAGTCACTCTTGATTTGTAGAGTTGACACACTCATTTCTAAGGTGACAGTCATGCTAACGATAAGGGCGTCTAGTTGGCACACTCTTGATTAGTAAGTAATCTTGTCCTTCTAGTACTATTATGCATCTCTCCTTTGACGTTGGAGTCTCCCTCTACAATCTTGATTCGTAGAGTTGACACACTCATTTCTAAGGAGACGGTCATGCCAACGATAAGGGCGTCTAGTTGGCACACTCTTGATTAGTAAGTAATCTTGTCCTTCTAGTACTATCATGCATCTCTCCTTTGACGTTGAAGTCTCCCTCTACAAAAGTGATTCAAGTTGGGGAGGCCTCCTCGCCTACGACCATACTAAACACCGCCAAAAATTCGTTAGGACCTGTGACTTGATGTCGCATATGAGAATGTACTAGATATCGTACTTAGATAGCTCTATCGTCTAAGATACGACTTATGGCCGGATCTGGCTTCTTAAGGACATGGCAAACGTGATAATATGTTTTTACTAGTCTGTGGTATTGTTGATACCCCCAACGTAAGCTTTTCTATCGTTTAGAAGCGAGCCTTAGCACCCCAAATAGTTTGCCCACGAAATAAACATGTCTCTTTACCTTGCCCATTTCTTGAACAAGTACTGAGCTTAACGTCTGGTTGGTAATAGACAAGTAGAAATATAACGGTGAACCTGCTATTAGGCCTGTCAAAATGGGCATTGATGCTAAGAATGCCTTCAACTTCGAGAATGTCTGCTCACATTTGTCTGTCCGTTGAAACCTTTCCTTTTTCTTCAGCGAAGTGGAAAGCTTTGTCATGTGCACAAAAAAGAGAACGAAAGAGGGCGACTAATCGCTTAATTAGTTATTGAACTTCCTTGACATTGGAGGGGATTCTCTGTCTATTATGACTTGACATTTATCTGGGTTCGCCTTGTCGCGACGCGAAAAAATACGACCTTAAGAGCACTTGCATGCTCAGGGTGATAAATAGAGTCGCTAACGAACTTTACTTATTCCAGAAAAAAGGAAAAAATATCGATAAAACCTATAAAAGATGACAAAGATATGGTCACCACAACCAAATTGAGTTCGGGAGTCGATTATGTATGGGGAATATATTAGCACCCCTCACATTCGTTGTACTCAACGAGAACCATTTAGTTAACTTGTGATAAGTGTTAGTTTAAAAATGTTTGCATTTCTCGATTATTAAAAATTTGAGAGAAAGCCTAAAAAAGATTTTTATTAGGGTGTCTGGCGAGGCGTTGAATCTCACTCCTACGTATCTTTAGGTGCGATGAAGAACTCAAGGCTATGTAGTTCTGGATAAAAATATTTGTTTGTGGATCGATTTTAGCCAAAGCTATCTTGTCTCAATCGAACAGAAAATATTGCTTACTCAAAACAGTGAATGAGGGGATGTTTGCATCACAACATAATGGATTTACAAATCAACATTCGCGGAAAAACGTCGCTTAACTCACTCACACATATAAGTGGACAAAACATTGTTTTGTATTGTCTCGAGACAAAATAGCATTTGTTTTTAAGAAAAGGAGTTTGAAGTTTATGCCAAAAGTCAAAAGGGTTTGGATGTGTTTGATTGTTTTTAGGGTTGAAAGACGAGTATTTGGACTTACAAGCTACGACTTGGCTCTAATACTCGGGACTAGGATTGAATATTACGTCTAATTAGTCTTTTTAATCCATTTTGTTGTGAATTTTTTTGAAATATTTACAAATGTTTTAAACGGAAGACAAATACTCAGACTTGCAACCTATTACGACTTGAGGTTAAGTATTCGAGACTATGATTAGACATTACACCCAAGTACCTAACTAGTCATTTTGAATTCAATTTATTATGAAATAAAAAGACGCGTTCAATAAATTTTGGAGGAAGATAAATATTTGAACTTGCAAGCTATTACGACTTGGGTCTAATACTCAGAACTAGGATTGAACATACACCCAAGTAACCTTTTTTAATCCCTTATCTTTGAAAATGGTCAAAATATTTGAGTGACTCTTTTTGAATTTTTATTTGAGAAAATAGCTAGATGTTGAATCAAGCATCTCAATTTGCGTTACGAAACGGAATGAAGATATATATATATATATATATATATATATATATATATATATATATATATATATATATATATATATATATATATATATCATAGTTTAGACTGATAAATAAATAATTACATTTAATATTTAAACACACAAATAGTTACACATGTACAAAATACAAAACTAAATAAAATACAATATAAAAAAGGTTCAATATTATTTTACAAATAATACTTGAAACAAAGTAAAACAAATAAAAATAACAAAAACACGAGCTAAATAAAGGGGGGTTTGAAAGGCAAATACATGGATGCAAGGGTCCAGATGATCCAAAAGCCCTAAGGAGATGAGCCTGATCAGAGTCAAAGTCTTGACTCAAACAATGACCATCTGATCAAATGGTTCAATCAGAGTCGTTGGATGCGCATACTGATAGAGTCAACAGATGATCCAAAGGTCATGATTGAGGCATACGCTGGAAGAGCCACACATGATCAATAAGTTGACTGACTGAGTCAACTGATCAGATGACCAGGACTCAGCCACGTGGCAAACAAATGGAAAGGTGGATGAGACCACTTAAAACACGTGGCTGAGAGGTATGGATTCATTTTCTTGTTTTCTTTCTTTCTCCTCACTCTTCTATCTCCCCGCCTCATTAACACCAACAAACCCAAACCATTCCACCGGAAAAGGATTAAACCCAGCGGTGATGATGAACATGCACGACGGCGCTGAAGAACACATTAAATGTTCTTCAACGAATTTCCAGATCCCAGAAAAATAAATCAAACCAAAAATTTCCGAACACTAACCCACCCTAATTCATGCTTCTGAACCTAAAAACAACCAAAACATGCAGATCGAACTTGCAGAAATAAAACCCTAATTTTCACGATCCACAAATTCAAGCATAAACCAAGAAGAAAATCATAGGAAATGTTTAGGTGCATTGGTGAACATTTGAATTGTTTTTGTCCTTGCTTGTACTGCAAATTTTTGTATTGTCTTGTTTTGGGTTGCATACATTTATTTTGACATGGCCTTGGTTGTGGTTTCAACATCTTGTGTAGTGTGTGTATATGACATGGTTTGTTCATATTTGTGGGATGATATTGGCTATTGTTTAGATTAAATTTCCTTTTGGTTTAATAAGTTCTTGTAGATGGGAGACATGGCTTGATGATGAGTCCATGAAGTAACTATAACCAAGTGAAGGCTTGAAAATGTATTAGCATTAGGTCTTAGTTGTGTAGGCTTGGTTTATTTTCAATGTAGCAAAAACATAGCAAAACTTCAAATGTACCAAAATATCATGTAACTTGGAATGCAATCACTGTAATTTGTACATTTTATTGTGATGCGAAAAATGCGGTTATTTGTAAAAACTTGAAAATATTTGAAATGAAATGCAATGCTTCACCATTCAATCTTTAAACTTTTAAATCTTAACACGATGCCTTGGATGAGTGAAAGACATTGATAATAAAACCTAAAATGAAATGAATGTATGCATTGCTTGTTGTAAAATAAGTTTGGTGGATGAAAAATGACATATTAAATCATTAAAGCCAAGGGAATGGAGTTATGCCTAAAATGAAGAAAATTCAAACAATGACTTATGTATGTATGTATCTATGAATTATGGATGAGTGATACTCAAGTATGGAAACCAAGTTCATGATTTCAAACTAAAACCCTACATGGAATCAATGTGAAAAACATGAAGGTGTGCATCATGTAATGAAATGAAATGGAAAAGAATAAATGAGGCCACTCATGTTTAGAGATTGGATGCATGATTTGAAATGTCAAGTGATTAATTGATCAAAGATGACTTTGATCAATCAATCAGAGATAAACATCTATTAATTTCTAAAATTTGAACTATCCAATAAAATGCTAATCAAAAGTCTAAGTGAACATGTATATTAATTTGTAAAATCCTAAAAATAAATTCTAAAACTAATATATTTAATTTCTAATATGAATCTAAATGTATTATTTTTATTTATTTTCAAAGTATTTTCCCTTTATTAGCAAAATTGAAATGTGTTCAAAAATATTTAAAATGGAATGTTGATTAAAATGAGAAAACTAATGTAATAAAAGAATTACTTTTTTTTAGAGAAAAAGTAAAAAAGTAAAACAAAATAGAGGGGTGCA
This sequence comes from Lathyrus oleraceus, assembly GCF_024323335.1. Taxonomy (NCBI): domain Eukaryota; kingdom Viridiplantae; phylum Streptophyta; class Magnoliopsida; order Fabales; family Fabaceae; genus Lathyrus; species Lathyrus oleraceus. The sequence goes on from NC_066584.1 coordinate 514,784,257, forward strand.
TGGGCCTGCAGGGTGTATGGAAGCATAAGTGTATGAGCTTGAATCAGAAAGGCCACGGTGCCTTATTTTTGCTTCAGTGTGTGTGTGTGAAGCTACATAGGGGTTCAATCTGCAAAATTAATGGACCAAGTGACCTTGGACCTAAAACGTGAAGGCCAAGAGAGTTAGGAGACGTCAGATGAAGTTCATTCCATTTTTTTTATCTTAATATCACGCTCTCACATTCTCTTTGAGATTTTCTCGCCGATGTCAGACTCCGCCGCGCCGGAGGCGATAGAGGGGGCCATATCACACACCGTCACCACCAAATTGAACCTCCCATCGTCCTTTCTTCCAATCTATCCTCAATTTGTCCAACGCCTCATAAAACTCTCAAAATCGAGCTAACAGTCGAAGAACCCTAGGGTGTATAATATGAAACTAAACGCCGTCGGAGGGGAATCCGAGCCAGCAATCAGAGGGCTTCGATTCTCGTCTCTCTAATCTATATTGTGGTGGCTGTTTTAACACGTATGGAAGAAGAAATGAGAATGAACTTACCTGTCGGAGCAATTCCAGTAGTTCTTCAAGATGTTGATGTTGATCAAAAGTAGGGTTTAATAAAATCACTTGGCGTCGATTTTTTTTGTAAATATATTTTATTGGAATTGTTGTAGTATACTCTTAAAACATAAACAAAATGAACGAAAGATGGAGATACTAAGTCAATAAAAGCTTCATTCGACCTAAATTCGGTTTACACGAGATGTGTAAATTGAAAATATTCAATTGAATAAGAAATCTATTATTACTAGTTTCAGATTTAATAAATGTAAGAATGTTTAGAATCTTAATTTAACAAATACCTAATTTTTATACACAAAATCACTATTCATGCGGTAAAACCTAAAAATCTAATCATATATGAGAGAGAGAGTGACAGAGGTAATTTCATGTCTTGAATGTAACATGCATATTAAACAAATTTTACTTTCATCCTCATTGCATATGTTTGTATATATATATATTCTGATATACTCCAAATGGATTTTATAGCATGTTATTTAGTGATGAGATAAAAAAACTTACTTGGTTTGCATATATTTAAGAAGGTACATGTTGCGATCTTGTATAGAAATGCGAGTTGAATACGGCCGACAACATATAAGTTCATGAGATATGGAACAATGAAATATGTCCATGTTGTTGAAAAGAAAATGAAACTAGTTTTTCATATCAAAGTATCATGACTACAAGTTCAGAATGTTACCTATGACACCTTGAAACATATGAAACTCTGATCATGTAAAGTAAAATTGAGTGAGCCTGCATAGAAAAAATAATGCATGAGTACTCGTAGAAGGGTAACCTTTTTAAATGGATATTATATTGGTTTATCTATGATTTTTTATTTGTCCATTTTATGTCAAAAAATGCACATTCGAAAACCCCGATACAAATTTAATGTCTTGAAAAAATATTCAGATGGTTTCATGTGCTTATACCAAAAACATATAATATTTATGCTACTACAATGTAATAAATAAAAATGCACACTTAAGATATTGCTGGCGACTACTAGCAACCTTATTTGTGTGGTCATACAATTATGTTTTTTAATCCTTAGGTTTAGAGAGACTCATCAATATGCCGAAAAGGTACTCCATGTATTCCTCAACGGTGATG